>NW_020454561.1:309540-510800 GCF_003342845.1 Nothoprocta perdicaria
GAATCATCTTTAAACTAGCCATTGACAGTCTTGCTATGGCAGAAATGTTCTTTGCATGGCCTGGCATGCATCCCGCTTTCATCCCGCTTTTTGGGGAGCTTTGCAGACTGTGTGGAATCATTGATCTTTACCAGATTGCAACTATAGTGCTTATAGATGTCTACTCAGTGAGGACAAACTCATTTTGTTATTCTCAAATATTCAAGACCATTGAGAACACTGGAACAGCATTTTTGGAGCAAGAGGACTACGTAGATGCTGTATGCACAAGTTCATGTAGATCACGCTATCCTTCGGTTAGTTTTTTGTCACATTATCCATCTCATGATCACTGCACAATTCCAAAAATGCCAAAAAGTCATTTTTCTTCTCCTATTCTGTTCTAAATAAAAGCTGAAAACATCTTTTAGGAGGCACAGCACATAAAATAACTGAAATGATAATAGAATAGTAATAATAATAATAGAAATTAGAATAGAATATGCTAGAATTAGCATATTTTCTAGAAACATTGCTGGTTCATCAATTAAGTCACTCAGTCTCAATATAGTAGTCACATTTTTTTTCTATCATCTTTGTTAGTGCTCATTTTAAAACAGTAATACTATATGCAAATAGCTTTGACTACTATGAATAAARCAAATACCACTGAAATGTATCCCAACATTCAGCAACATACTATAGTCTAAGTAAAATCTATCACAAAGCTAATCTGAAATACCATAAGTATTCATTCCAAAGTAACATCCCGTAGAAAATTAATTTTCACTTTCATGTTATAAAATAATACCATGTACAAATCTAGATTCACAACATTAGCCAGGATTCATGAAGAGAGGCAGTTCAGCAAACTCCAAAGAAATCTATAAAATTTTTGTAGCAGAAAATAGTAAGCTAGATATTTATATATTTTTGCTTTAGAAACATCTTTACTGAGGAAGACTAAAAAGGAAAAAAAAAGAAACAAGGAATATCCTCTACCTCTAAGAATGCAACAATTACAAGCAAGAATTTATCTAGTGTCTTTATTTTAGAATATTTGCTTCTCCTAAGCTTAATAATGACAGACTTTTACCACACTTCCAGCTTAAAATCAGGATGTTTTCAGTAAGTTGAAATAAATTTGTAAATTTAACTCTATGATTTTCTAAGATTACACAGTACAGGTCAACAGTTTGATTACATTTGTGTAGCCACACATCCCCTTTCTTTAAGATCTTTTTTTTTTCCTGTTTTGGGAGGCTTTGAATATTCTAAAACACTCACAGTTCCCTCCAGCAGAGGGAAATCTAATGGAATGGGTCTTATTGTAACTACAATTGTGTACTATATTTATTTCATTGACCACAGATATAAATGTACTGCAACTAGTGAAACAAAGCCACTTTTTTTTTTCTTCAATATTGTATGAAATTAAATGGATTAGGCTTGTTTGGAACAAGAAAGCATGCTTGGCCCTGTGTGTCCTTGTGCCTGACCAAAGGCCACTGATCCCAGTGTGAGATTCATTGGACTAAATTGATTTGTGCCCATTGCCTCAGGCTCCCTTCACAGTCAACGAGGAGAAAGAAGCACTTCTAAAACCTGGTTCAGTTCATCCTAATGTAGATACCTAAAATGGCTAGAGAGAGTTTGGATTGACTGACTTGGATGAAGAGGCCTGTACTCAAGGCATCTAAAATTAATTGCAAGTCACCACAAACTATTTTTAAGGGTTACAAGTTCTGCATCGAGAAGGCTCCTACTGCTGACTTCAAGCAAAATCTGCATAAAAAGCGGACTTCCCAGCCCACACGGTGACAGTAGATTTTAGAGATACTAAGTTTTCTCTCAGAAAAGAAGATGAGGGAGGGCAAGATTTCATAGACTGTATCAGTAAGGCCTGATAGTCACTATGGGTATCTGTGTAACACAGGCTACAGAATGAACAATACTGCTGCAGTGAATAGCTTGTACACATACAGATAGTGACTTTGTTTTTTATATAAGATACTGACATGAACCATAGAAGGGAAAGTCATCACTGTTAAAATAAGTCACTCAGCCATTATTTAGCACAAATTTCTCCTTTTGTAAAAATCTTCCTGTTCAATAACTGGTTTTCTAAGAAAGAAGAGATCTTAAAGGTGTTTAAGTTCTCATCTCTTACAGATTTGTGATGCCAATAATCTTGTATTTTTGTATTTGCAAGTTTCTGATGAGCTTGAAACATTTTCGGGGTTTAAGATCAAGGTATCAAGTAAATCATCTTTCTTCTGTACTGATATATGGAATATAGACTCACATGAAAATCATCATTGACGTAAACAGAAGTTGCATTAGATTTAATCCAGGAGCACCAAGACATTTTAAATACCAGCAGTGTACTTTCAAATTTTGGGTTTTGCACCTGTTATTCAAGATTGCTTTAATTCATTCAGTTACTCATTGCTGAATGGTAAGCAAAAAAATTTAATCGTATCTTATCACCATATTTCATGCATATTTTAAAGTTTATTTGCCTCTCAGCTGTAAACATACTGTAAACATACTAAACATAATGTTAAAGTTGAATTATCAAATAAAACAACAAGCTAAAGAATTAATAAAGAAAAGCATTAACAAGAGTTAAAGCTTCATTAGTAGAAAGGTGAAAATGAGAAACAAAGGTTATTTTGGATACAAAATAACATGGGCAGCTACTTAGGCCTCGGCCCTTGCACCTTGCCCACTTTTCCATATGTTTAACAGACTCCCACACTACATTCCACCTTTCCTTCACAAACAAATCTGTGTGATTCGGGACTACTAGAATTAAAAGAATCGTCACTTCCCTTGTCAAACTATGCACAGCTGCATAGCCTTCCACACATGTCGCGATAATCTGTTGGTCCTGCTAAAACTCATCTTAAACTTATGAGTCACCTTTTCCACATGCACATTCCCAAACCATTTGCAGGTGCTTTGCTAAGGTTGCCTAGTACTGCAGTGAGTAGGTTTCAAGCACAACGTAGTCCTTGCACTTGACTCTGCATGGCAATTACAGGAAAGTGCCTGCACTGGGACTAGTGCAGGGACACCAACTAGCTACACTTACATAGAAGTGTTTTAGATACCTACCTCTATCATTGGGTTGGCTAATCTAGCTTAGATTGGCTTTTAAATATAGTTATGACAGATGGATCCGATCCCATCTARTTAAGTAGAATCTACCCACTATGAACTTCTTTTGCCAACTCAGAATGGCGCCCTTTAGATCATCCTTTTTTTAAAAWWWWTTTTTTCACACAWTTTTTTCACACATACACACTATATACATACTATATACAATACATACTATAAATGTGTTGGTCTTATATGACATGATGTCATGGAAAGAATTAATGTGAGTAATTATGAGGGATGAGAGGATTCTGGAAAATCAATTTCAGCTGGCAGACAGCATGTATAGAAAAGAAGGAGAGGGAAAGACAAGATATCCAGATTGATGAGAATAGAGATCTAGGGCTCAAGGCAGCACTTACATTTTATCCAGGCTTATTTGACTGGGAAACATGCAAAATCCACCAAGTGGGATCAATTCCGATAGGAAATTACAATATAGGAAGATACTGGATCGAGCTTAAGAAAGCCTTCGGTCACCTGCATTTGCCAGGTTTGGAAAAACACCTTACAGAAGAGTTAGAAATTAAAAAATGCCATGACTATGAAAACATCTTTTAAGTCTCTCGGTTGTAATACAATTTTTGATCAATGCTTCATACTCCTTCTCTTTATTAGCTGAGACAGGCAGCTAAAAGCCTAATTAAATAATCTTTACTATTACTAAAGCATGAGATTTGTATTGGGTTGAAATTACACAAAGCTAGATAGAGAAACAGTTAAGTATTTTATTCTCAAAAATACATTAATTACTACTGTTTGATATAAATACAAGATGTTGCTATTACGGAGTAAGACAAAACACCCGGTAATGTTAAATCACCATTCCTGGAATTCTAATTTCTTTGAAATGTAAATATTCTCAGATTAGAAAGTATAATTACAAACACGTTATCAAAGAGAATATACTAAGTACAAACTTTTTTACCTCTTAAAGCTGTCACGTAAAATGGTTTTAATTGAGTAATTCTCATATTTCAAAAAATACTGTAAATGGAATACTATTGCAGATTAAAGATAAATATTCTCAAAATTCTCCCTTGTCGTTTTCAGTAAATTATATTTTTATCATTTTTATTACTCATTTCATTAGTGCGTTTCACTCTTATAAATAAGAAATATTATATTTGGCCTCGTTTGAAAAAAACGTCTCCAGTGTAATGCAGTTCAATGCACTACATTTTTTTTAACAGAGAAACACAGGTTTGTAGCAAAATGCCCACTGTTGCAGGACATTGGTAGCTGGATCACACTTTATGAGTAGCCAGAGCCTTCTGAAAAATAAAAATAAAACAGTAGCAGAAGAGAAAACATTGTTATTCAGGACAGAAGAGAAAGGAAGGACACAATAGAAGGAAGCAATTAGAAAGATATTCACTAGCACTCCTTCCAGCAACAGGCATTGCAAAACAGTTCGGGTCCAAACACTTTATAGCACAGTAAAATTAGACAAATCTTTGWGAAAAATACCTTCCCCCCTGCAACYAGCAGTAATGTTGTTTAAATAAATACTGCTCMTTTTATGATTTTGTGTTACACAGCTTTTAGTTGATTTCAGTTAAAAGGAATACCAGACAGTTATTAATGGTACATTACTATAAAGTAAAATTAGGGGCAGCTTGAAAACCTGTCGCTTGGTGCAATTACTGTTTCACAACAGGAGGAATAATTTCTTGTAGAGTGACATGTTCCCTTATGTCACAGCTATTCTTCCTTTACAAAAGCTGTTACTTTGATGGGGAGGACAAATGCCTGCCATATATTACTATGCAGTCCATTACAATGGGTTCATTCATATTTATAATACAATCTGTGATGTTGATGCAATCACTTTAGACTTCACTGTTATTTCAAACAAATCCATAACTGAGAAAAAGGCAGGCTGTTGACAGGAGTTAATGTGGGTTTGACTCTGTTTACAATTGCTTTCTAATCTACTAAATGGCTGTGAAAATTGATGCACTGTTAGAAGTGCTTTTATACACTACTACAGATAAAGGGCTGTTATACTGCAGTAATCTCTGTAATGCTAAATTGAATTTTCAACAGTGTTTTTTTGTTTTTGCAATTTGAATGTGACAGGGTAGGCTACCCGATTTATGGTAAGTTTAATTCCATCAATTCAACGCATTTTCCTTTTTATTAATTGAGATGCCAATTATTGCTGGAAGAAAGTCGGACATACACTTTAAGTACCAAAAATACCTATTTCAGACAAGCCTGTAGGGGGCTGAAGCACGGATCAGCGTTACAAAATTGTGCTGCTGAGCCCAGGATCCGTGGAAGTGAAACCRCAGCAGGTAAAGCCCAGCAGCCTGCAGAGCTGCTCCGCTTCTCGTTAAGGTACACACTCCACTTCGACACCACAAAACGAAATCGGGAATTGGTGTCATCATTTGCCAGTAAATAACTTTCCAATGGGATCTGARGGAGACAGGGATACATTTCTTTTTCTTTAAAAAAGACCAGTATCATCRCAGAGAAGTGCAGACAATATAAAACTTAGCTTATTATCCAAAAAAGTAAGTCAACCAGGGGAAAAAAATAAAAGCACTGATTAAATTTAAAAAAATCCTTCCTTAAAGAGRTACCAAGACACATGAAACTATATAAGTCTTTGGTAGAGTCTCTGTGGGACAGATGCCCTATGAAATACTGATGCACTTCTCTGGAATGTCTGGTATCTCATTAAACACATGAAGGAGATGTTAGTTTTCTATTTAAATTAATAGAATRATAGGAATTAACACTAAAAATCTTAGGAATAGGAAATACTAGGAAATAATATTACATAATAGGAATAATAGCAAGTAAGAACTTATTATTATATTATTAAGAATAATATTAATATGAGTAAGGAAAAATAATGCTAAAAGAAATGAACAAATACATTTTTATAAGCCTTCTAATAGACGGAAAAAACCTGCATGAGCAAATATTTGCATATCTTGTAATTATCAAATTTGTCGACATGTTCTAATTCTAGTGATTTTAATGAAGAGGCATACATCTCTCAGATAGAGACCTCTGAGGCTATCTGGTTCAAACCAAGTTTTTAAGTGAGACACAACTGCTAAGTTGAATCAGACTTATTTTTTTCAATAAATGGGCTGATATGAAGATTTAAACATTATAATTCATGTAGTATCAYTGGTGAAAGTGCATCATGCCAGCTGACTTTAGTAGTCCAATACACCACAAAAATACCYAGGCATTTCATGCAGGAAAGTATTATTCGTCGATGAGGACTGGTAAAATTCACTTAAACAGGCAATCAATGAGAAGACCTAAGTGTTTAGTAATGGGGCTCCATGAGCAATAAAGCTCACAGAACATTTTATTTCTCTCTTTTTTTTTTTTTAGAAATTTTTATTTCTCTTTTTTTTAAAGAACGTTTTATTTCTCTTGTGGTTTTTTTTTTGTTTGTTTTTCATGTGACTCATGATATTTCTTTTGTTAACTTCTTTCCTTCTCCATTTTGAAAGTAAAAAGGCGCAAGGGTTGAATTCTGTAATTCATACTGAGTAAGATGAAGGAGAACCACTAAAGCCAAGTGCTACTCAGTAAGTATCATAGATGCTGCACCACAAGGAGTAAACGAAAGCTTAGTATATAAAGACTGAATAGCTTTTAGAGGATGACAGAATCATTAAGGAGGTATTTTGGAGTTGTTACAAAATATACCAGGAACAGGCATCACCAGCAAACTGATTGCTTAAAACTGCAGTATTGATTGCTCGTACAAATGGAATTTCTTCCACTATGAAATTAAATAAAATATTATTCAAAGGGGATATCTAGATAAATGAAAATTTTGTCTGAGCTGGGATAAGGAAGAAAACCTGATGCTCAGCAGTCCTCCTTCAACATTATTTTCCTATTAAATTAGCTAATAACACTAGAGAAAAAAATGCTATCCTCTCCAACCCAAGCTTTTCTCCTTTATTTTGCAGATTAGTAGGCATTTTCTAAAGGGTWTTTGGTATCACTTTGTCCTAACTTGTAGTCACTTAGGAAACAGGGCCAATGCAGCCAGGTAATTTAGCAACATTGCTCAAGTCAGATACTGTCGCTCTTCACAGCGACGCCACTCGAGTTGCTGACATTCAAGTTCACCATTTCTACAGAGCCTGTGCTCTGTAACGCTGTATGACACAACACCGCTTTCCAAATTTCAAATATCTAAAAAAATTGCCTAAACTATACAGAAAATAATTTCAGAAGATTCAATAAGTATCTTATCTGTGAGACTTGCTCAGATTAAACTTCTCCTTGGTTAGTCTACGAAGTATGTCCTTTGACTAGCCACAAAATCCACAAATTAGTTTTAGAAGTGTCCTCTTTCATGTATAATATATTTGCAATATATTTGCTACATAGTGCTTCAAAATATGGCTGATCTGTTCCTAACTATGACTGAAAGGCTAGATTGGGAAGGAACGAGTATTTACATAATGTTGAAAATACAGTTTTCTGGAAATTAAACTTTTAAGAAATATTCAAACAACTTTGCTAAAGTATTCTAATGCATTGGAAAAATCAAACTCAATAAATTAAAACATTAAATTTTAACTATTTTAATAATACCTATATGGATATGACAATGCTTGGTAATACTATTTTTTATCTCTTAAGAAAGTACACTGAGCACAATGTATGAAGATTTATTTTTATTAAAATTTCTAAAATAATCACAGTGAATATACCTGCCAGAGTGGTTAAACATTTAGGAACAACTGTGTGCTATAACTAGATTAAATATTTTAAATTATSAAATACAGTCTTAAGAGTAATTTTAAATATTTAATGATCTAATCAAGTTGCATTACTATGCTTTTCTGATGAAAAATGGATAAGATTCTCCACTTTTCTAAAGAAAATACATTTCACAACTAATCTTATTTACATTTAGATACTGAATATTATTTGTTTTCATTCTCTGAACACTGTGAGCTCCCTGTTTTTTTTTTCTGTCTTTAGCACCTGGCTAAATGTAACTAGTTATCATACAAAATCTTTACTGAATAATTTTCCAAAGACTTTTGGCATTCCTTGTTCAACATCTTTTAAACTGTCAACTCTGATTTCTCCACATTATTTGAAATCTAGCGCTCATTTTCAGTCTCACCAGCCAGCCAGTCTTTTTCTCTACTCTCTTTACTCTTCATCCACTTTCATCCTCTTTCTCGACAAATTTTCCAGCCCAGTTGCCCTCTCCCTTGAACAAGATTAATAGTTCCAGTTTGTCAAAGCCTTAGAAGTGAGAGACTAGTCTTCCTCCCATAATAATGGGTCTTATTTTTCTTTTTTTTTTTTAATTTTTTAAATACAATTTGGGTTCTTCTTTGAAAGTGAGGGCAGCAGAGTAGAAAGGGAATGCCCTGACGTAAGGCGATGATAAACCTGAGACAAAATCTGTAGAAAATTTAACCTCATAAAAAGAGAAAAATACACACAGCAGGCCTCTTTGTGCCACTTCTTAAATTGTCTGATATTTTTCACTGTAGCTTTCAATTTCCTATGCCTTTGCAAATCTTTTCTCTTTCCTGCATACAGTGAAAGGTATTTGCCTTTAAAGATAGTGAGCGCACAAATCAGGAAGACAGYGGGAAGCCTACAGTCCTGGAAGGGAACAGAGACAGAGAGAAACGTATCGCTCCCTGTTATTGTCTAATTACATAAATCGAGTCCCTATACATTGCCAAATTAAAATGGGAGCAAATCGTTTTTCAGGTACATGAAATCAGCTCCTGCTGTTATGTTGCACAGACAGGTTTACGCACTGTAGTATCACGAAGCTCAAGGTTTGCTCATATATAGAAGTACTGGTTAGCAAAGAGCAGCTCCAAAATGGACCCTCTCCTGCCTGTTGACAAGGACCCTCTCATAGATCACTGGAGACACAGTGTGAAATCTTTCTTAAGCTCTCATCAAAATTTTTTAGAAACAGTTGTATTTTTAAGAAGTGTTCCTACTACAGAAAATGGATTTTTTTCTGAACAACTCAACTGAAGGTTCACAACTGAACTGTGAAAACTGAAGGTTTCACAAAATTAAAAGTCATTTCTAACAAAAATACATTGATACATTTTTGCTGTAGTATAACCAGAAGATTTCCCCAAAGAATTTCCCCCTCAACATCCAGCAGGTCTGATCACTCTAACTGTATTTCCAAGCCTTGACATTCTTTTGAAGTTGATGGGACTATTTGTGGCACAACCGTGGGCCAAAGCTTTGTTTCCTTTTACACCATGCAAATGGGGTGACAAGACTCAGTTGTCATCACCAGCTTTGGACTTGATTCACATTCTAAGATAATTTATCATCTATGTATGAATTTTCTGCCTATTAACCCACACCAGGGGAACATGGGGTTCTGTGTTCTTTGCATTTTCACCTTATACATTTCACCTTATACCTTCAGTAAGGTTCTCCTGCTATCTGCTTCTGAGGTGGGTGGGATAATTTAACACAATACACCTGTCTAAAGGCACAGAGCATGAGAGTGTTATCAACAAGTTTTCAAAGTTAATGGGGCTGCTCTTTAAAAAAATATATGTAAACAGATACCTGGCTATATAGTATTTATACTTGCAAACTTAYGTACAGTAAATGGAACAAAAGGGCTTTGAGAAGGTATAACAATATATTCTAGATTCTACTACTCTATATATCCCTGCTTGGGATATATGTATCCTGTACAGGAAGAACCTTTAGAAGCTTTCAAAAGGATTATATCAGACTTCTGCTCTGATGACTGAGTAAAATTATGACAAAAAAAAAAAACATTTTAAGGAAAAGTCTATATTTCAATATATGAGTGTTGCAATGCCAACTGTTTCATGATGTGCAACTTGCTACAAGTTAACGTGCACATTATATCCTTCAGGCATTTAAAGAAACACTTTTTTTGCCCACAAATATTCTTTATTCCGTAAAGTTGAAATGAGATTTCTAATTTGGAACTGCTTTGMTTTCAACACATTTGAACAGTAGATCATTTGTTTTGAATTAGGACAGCGGTAATGGAAGTCCCTAAACATTAATGCTAATATTTTCAGATAATACTTATGGTAGAAAAATAGCAATTAAATAATAACAAACAAACAAACAAAAAWACCCTTCATGCATTCCTCCTTAAGGAAAAGAGATTATAGAGATCAACTATACACCTCTAAAGGAGACACAATTTGGAGAGAAATCATAAGAAAAGCAGTRCTAAGTGCAAACCAGAATTATTACTAGTATGGCAAACGATATGGTATGTCAGAGTTGGCTGGTCATTTAACAAGTTACAAAATGCAGCGTGATTCTGGCAGGATGTATTTCTTCTTTAAGTTCAGAAGTCAGGACAATTTAAGGGAATACACTGCCCCTGTGAAAGCATAAGCATTCCCTCTCTAGTGGGTGCTGAGCACATGGCAGTCCAAAGCAGAGTTCTGCAGACCTGGACTTACCGAAGCTTTACTTTATCATGCTCTAAAGAGGGACTCCTTACTAGTAAACTGTAATAACCCTGACTGGTTTGAAATTTGTGGAAATTAGAATTGCCTATTTTGAATAACATAATACAAAGGAYTTAAGCAGTTGCAGCAGGATTTTGTACATACTTAACAGAAACAGACATGTATGATTACAAAAAGTTTGACAGCATTTCAAAACTTCACCCGCTTCAATAACACAGAAGTTGAATAAAATTATAAATGAACTACAGATATCAAGATATGGGAATTTTGAAAAGGGACCCTTTTCTTGAAAAACAAGTTCAAAGAACAGTAAGACTCCATTTGGTCTACGAGCCATTGAGGTGTCTCTTGGGTGAGGAATATGGCATCGTATCATTTGGTAGTTTTTTTGGTAGTACAAGCTAGCTGAAGTTTTGAGTCTATCTGCACAGAAATCAGTCCTCAGACTGATTAGATCTTAGATCTTTCTTTAGAAAATCATACAAACATCCTAGAGTTAAGAAATAAGCTTGTCCTCAAAGTAGTGCTACAGTAAGACTATTGGCACAATTATTCAATGCAAATGAGTTTTAAAGTATTCTGTAACAGGCAGCAGATATGGACATTTGCTTTCATGCAAATAATATTTAAATCTCACCTAGCCTTTAGGTACATTGCCCACAGGTACCAATTACAGAATATGAAGCTGTAGTTGATGGGAGACAATCATCTCCCATCCCTCTGCACAACTGCATTCACTGACATGTGCTAATTAGGGCCAGGAAATGACAAAGAATATCTGGGGTGGATGGTTAATTGCAAATTTAGAAATTTCAATGGAATTCTAAATAACTAAAACAGGGAAGTACACCTTTGGTAATCCTAACCTTGGGAAAGTACCTGCAGATGGTACTATGTACACTCTGTAACACTAAGTAGAGGAATGACACATTCATCTAGTGACACTTCCATATAGGAAACAGAGAATCATAAAATGATTACAGYTGGAAAAGACCTTCAAGATCATCAAGTCCAAGCACAAAGCCCATCACCATAATGCCTGCTAAACTGAGATCATCATTTTTCAAAAAGGAACACACTGAGCTGCTTTGTTATTACTTGAACTTCTTAGAATTTCTTCTTTAAACTTCCCAGAAGTATTTTATTCCAGTCAATTCAATCCCTAAAAATATTATTTTTATTTCACTGTTTCCAAAACCGTTTATCAGATAARGTCAGTTTTCAACAGGACAAAACTCATCATCTAGCTTTTGTGGAAAGTTTTCCCTAAATAGCCTGTTGGTACAAAAATCAAAAGAATTTAAGCCCAGTTTTACTATTTGTCTCTTGAAAATGTGTCTAAAAGATAAGAAAATGAAATCAATCACAATTGCCAGTACTTTTTGTTGGTAACGTTACAGAGGCTGCTGCTTAGAGGCATATAATTTTAGGTCCATATTGCCTGATTTACATTACTGAATCCCTGGTCTAGCTTAGTTGAACACTGAATTTAAAAAGAAGTGCTTGAATTCAGGAGGGACGTACATCTGTGCTTACATGCTGAATCAACATCCCACTGCAGCAAATCACAAGTACTGCACGCTTAACAAGGAAAGCCTATCTCCATACCGTTATACCTATAATAAAGTCAAAAATGATGCATTTCCTCTATGCATTTTTGTGAGATGACAGAAATTAGCAGGCAGCAATATCCTTATTTAATACACCCATTTCCTTAGGAAGAATTAATTTAGCATAGTAAACCAGAGCATATATTTTGAAGTTGAAAAGAAAAAAAAAAAGCCCGAACTGGCAGACATAAGCTGTTTGTTAACTGTGTTTCTCCTAATGAATTGCCCTGTTGCTCTGCATCACTCTGATTGCAGTATAACAGCTTTCATTAGTCATTGTAAACAAGGCTTTGCGCCACCTTATTTACATTCTTATTGCAGAAAGCTAGAACTCAGGACACTTCTGCACTTGCAAGAAAACCATTTGATAATGTCTAGTACGTGATTTTACCTTAGAGAACCTGAAAAGTGAGTCTTTTCAAGATAATTTTTCATACAATTCTGTTATCAACATATGTGCACCATGCCTAGAACTCTTGCCAATAAACGAGCTGAGGGAATCAGAACTGCACAGTCACGGGATCTTGCAGGCTGGGAGAACTTGTGGTAGAACTGTCACAAAGGGTAACAGTGACATTCAAAGCTTAAGGAATTGGAATAACATTGGAAATAAACATTAAAAAACATCTTTTAAAAGACAGAAACATTATTAAATATTATAGCAATAGGATGTTTTCATAATGTATAACAGAATCACAGAATGTTTGAGTTTGGAAGGGGCCTCTCGAGATCATCTGGTCCAATCCCCCTATTCCAGCAGGGACACGCTGAGCACGGGGCACAGGGCTACATCCAAGCAGGTTTGGAAGACCTCCAGAGAAGGAGACTCCACAGCCTCCCTGGGCAGCCTGTGCCAGGGCTCTGTCACCCTCACAGTGAAGAAATTCTTCCTCACATGGAGATGGAACTGCCTGTGTTTCAACTTACACCCATTGCCCCTTGTGCTGTCACTGGCACCACTGAGAAGAGCTTGGACCCTTCCTCTTTACATTCTCCCCAGATATTTGCATATATTGATCAGATCCCCTCTCAGCTTTCTCTAGGCTAAACAGGCCCAGCTCACTCAGTCTCTCCTYATATAAAATATGCTCCAGTCCCTTAATCATCTTTGTTGCTCTCCACTGGACCCTCTCTAGAAGCTCCACATCCCTCTTATACCGGGGAGCCCAGAACCGTACCCAATACTCCAGGTGCGGCCTCAYCAGAGCTGAGGATGAGGCAGGATCCCCTCCCTTGACCTGCTGGCAACACTCCTCCTGATGCAGGCCAGGATCCCATTGGCCTTCYTGGCCASGAGGGCACACTGCTSMCTCATGGTTAACTTGGTGTCAACCAGGATTCCCAGGTCCCTCTCCGTGGAGCTGCTTTCCAGCAGATCCACCCCTAATCTGTACTGATTCCTGGGGTTATTCCTCCCCAGGTGCAGGACCYTGCACTTGTCCTTGTTGAATCTTATGAGGTTCCTCTCTGCCCAGCTCTCCAGCCTGTCCAGGTCCCTCTGAATAGCAGCACAGCCCTCTGGAGCCACTCCACCCAGCTYGGTATCATCCGCAAACTTGCTCAGGATGCACTCCGTGCCCTCGTCCAGGTCACTGATGAACAAACTGAACAGCACTGGGCCCAGTGCTSACCCCTGAGGGACACCACTGGCCACAGGCCTCCAAATGGACTCGGCCCCATTTATCACCACCCTCTGAGCTCCGTCATCCAGCCAGTTCTCAAGCCATCTCACCAGTCCATACTGGCCAGTTCACACTTCAGGAGCTAGAAGTCACCTAGTTCCAACTTTTTCTAGCTTTCAATAGTATTTCATTAAAAATTTTTTTTTTTCTTCTTTATACATCAGCTGAGCAAAGAAGAGAACAATAATCATTATTCATCACACTATTTGACAGCAGATACACATATTTTTTATAACTGTTCTCCTGAATCACAGAATCACAGAATGTTTAAGGTTGGAAGGGACCTCTRGAGATTATCTAGTCCAACCTTCCTGCTCCAGCAGGGACACCCAGAGCACAGGGCRGCATCCAGGTGGGTTTKGAAGAYCTCCAGAGAAGGAGACTSCACARCCTCCCTGGGCAGCCTGTGCCAGGGCTCTGTCACCCTCACAGGAAARAAGTTCCTCCTCACATGGAGATGTAACTGCCTGTGTTTCAACTTACACCCATTGMCCCTTGTCCTRTCACTGGCCACCACTGAGAAGAGCTTGGCCCCTTCCTCACTACATTCTCCCTTCATGAATTTATACATGTTAAGCAGATCCTCTCYCAGCCTTCTCTCCTCCAAGCTAAACAGACCCAGTTGAAAACYACTGAACACTAAGTCAATAAGTATTACAAAAAAAAATTTTTACTACTAGCACTCTTCATATCCATGACTTTGGTACTACTGAGACACTATGCCACTTSAGGAAAAAAACCTCTTCTATTTATACATATAAATATAATATATATGCACTAAAGAAATAAAGACTTTATCTAAAACTTCAACTTTAATAAAATTGCTAATTGCCTCACAAGTTTTACCAATCTACACCAATTCTTTAAAATATTAAGAGTAAACAAAGTCCTGTCTGGCAATCCAAGCTCAGCTAGAAAAAGGCATTTCACCTTTTAACAAAATTATTCTGCCAAAGGAAGYTTCATCAAGTGCCTTACAAGGATTTCAAAAAATATTTACATAACGTAATGGGAAAAAGTACAAAGACATGCAAAGATGTCTATAAATGAAGCTTAGCCAACAAAAAGAAAATAAAAGATAATCGATTTCTTTGAAAGAGGAACAATGCTATTTCTTAAATTCATTTTTATCCTTCCCCAAAAGAGGAATTAAACAACTTCTGTTCAAATATTAAAACCTTTAGAATGAACAGGTAGCCATTCTCTTACACTTAGCATGTTCCTCCCCGTCTAGATAAGTCTATATTCAGCTCCACAATTTCAAGTTACATTCAACACGTTCTGAGCTATGCTGCTCTTGAAGATAAACCTCACACTGTGGGTTTGCAGATGATAACTTYGGCAAGTTGAAATGAACAGTAATTCGAGGGATGTAATTTTTAGTTATATTTGGTTTATTATCTGGCTGTTTCACTTTCCAGTTTCGTGCTGGCTATACAACTTTGCAAGGGGCTTCCTTGACATAATTAACCATACATCTCAGAAGATGTGGCTCATATAGTATAAACCAGGTCAACAACATACTTCCACAACTGATGCAGTTATTTTCTTGGACGAAATGGTTGTCTAAGTAATTTTTGTATTCTTCTTAATATTTGAAAGAGACTTTCAGACACAACCTGCTCAACTKTCTTTCAATGCTAGAATCATTTCCTACTCAGGGAAGATGAAAGACGCTATTAATGCTGGTCAACCGCTGTGAAGCTCCAACTGCAAGCTCCAACGTGGCAACTTTAATGGAAATACTATGCCTCTATCTCTAATGAAAATTTTGCCTAGTTGTTGCATAACAGATTCTAACACTTTGCAATAACAAAGGGATCAACTTGACATCCTTATCCTTACGCCAGAGCATTACAGAGTTATGTACAGCTCATAATAAAGACACTTGGGCAAATGTCCATCCACCAATATACTCCACATAYGCTAGAACACTAAGGATATTTTCTGTATAGGAAAGTAAAGACATAGACAATAAAGAAACTTTTCACTTTAGGTAATAAATACATTGAATTCTATACGCTGAAGAACGTTCTCTAGAAAACTCTGCAATATAATCAAAATCAAGGAGAAATTGTTGTCTTTTTATCTGCAGATAAATTGGTAACTATCATGTGATATTGGACTGGAGCCAGTCGAAATACTCCTCATTTTCAAAATGCCAAAAAAATTGCCGTCTTCAACTCCTTTTGCTATCTGAAACCTTCCTAAAATAATAAAAGCATACTATCAATTCCAAATGCAACTCTAGTTGGAGACCAAACAGATTATCAGTATGAAAAAGTACCTATTTTGACTTGCCTAATATGGGAATTCAGAAACTTTTATGAACCAGAATTTTACCAAACTACAGATTTTAATGTACTCCAGAAATCAGAACGAATGCCAGACAACCTGGTGATTCTCTTTTCTTAGATGCAATTAAAGAATAAAATACATTTGGCTTGTACCATACAACTACATTTTTCTTTAACTGCTTTAGAAAAAAAAGAATATGTTCAAGTCAAGGGATACAGTACTTAAAGAGGAAAATTAGCATTAATGCTATTTTTATTAAAAAATTCTAAAAATGTAATAAAATAGGTTCTAACACCAACCCTTAATCTAGATTAGCACTAGGAATGTTTTAAGTTCTCAGAATCACAGAATTGAGRTTAATTGGTTAAGGTTGGAAGGGACCTCTAGAGATCATCTAGTCCAACCTCCTGCTCCAGCAGAGACACCCAGAGCACGGGGCACAGGGCGGCATCCAGGCGGGTTTTGAAGACGTCCAGAGAAGGAGAATCCACAGCCTCCCTGGRCAGCCTGTTCCASKGCTCTGTCACCCWCACAGTGAAGTTCTTCCTCACACGGAGAGGGAACTTCCTGTGTTGCAGCTTGCACCCAGTACCCCTTATCCTGTCACTGGTCACCACTGAGAAGAGTTTGGCCCCTTCCTCCCTACAGTCCCCCTTCATATACTTATACATATTGATTAGATCCTCTCTCAACCTTCTCTTCTTCGGAGAAAACAGGCCCTGCTCGCTTAGTTGTTCCTCATACGAGAGATGCTCCATTCCCTTAATCATCTTGGTTGCCCTCCGCTGGACCCTCTCTAGAAGCTMCACGTCCCTRTTATATTGGGGACTACAGAAATGCATCCAATACTCCAGGTGCAGCCTCACCAGAGCTGAGGAGAGGGACAGGATCAAGGTTGCCTTGACCTGCTGGCAACCCTCGCACGTTAGCGGATCTGTAAAAGTCCATTAGGCCTTTCTACTAAAACGCATTAATACAAAATAAAGGCTGATCTCTGTGTTGTAACTTTTCTATTTGCAAAGATTCAGAATATAGTATCCTTAAAATAGGTATTGTTTATATGCTCTTCTCTGTCAACGGGAGGAGGAAAAATATTGTGAAAGGAAAAGCAGAAGGTTTCAGTAAGATTAAAAAATGATGGAACTTGCTCACTACCTTACTAAAATTTAATTAAGCATCAGTATCTGCTACAATGTTTCTAAATGCTTCAGAAAAAGGACACAAATTGAAAATCACATTTGCCCAACTGCTATTCAAGAAAATAAGGAAAATAATATGCCTTCTGCAAGTGAACATTCTGCATTATTTACCTTTCCTAGCTTACCAATTTCTTCTTTGGTCTTTTGCAATGGTCCTTTGCAAACCAATAATGGATGGACAAACATGAACAATACAATAACAAATCTATAAAAAGAGAAGTGGAACACACAGTCCTAGGTATACATGCCTAAGATTAAAATTTCAAGTGAAAAGCTGTCCTCTGAAAAACTCCTAACACAAAGTATTGTCCTAAATGTGTAGTACACAGCAGTGTGGTGCAGCCTTATGCATCAAGCTGTAACAGAGTAAAATTAAAAAATAAAAAAATCTATAAATAACAATAATTCATGAAAGCAGATAYAAAACAACTTAAAAACCACAGACAATGCTAAAGAAGCAAATGCTGAAGGCCTGTATCTTTTTTTTTTAAAGGAATTATATATATTTTAAACAGCTTAAGTGACATAGCTTACAGCCTTGTAAGAGTACTCTATAGGAAAGCTCAGAGAGGTGCTAAACGTACATTRAAGTTTTCCTTCAAGTTCTTGTAATAACCCCTAACAAAAAAACGCAGGCTAACCCAGAGCAACCCCTTTCTCCTGCCCCTGCTCCTGAGYTGAACCAAGTGCTATTTCTTTGAAAATCTCAAGAGGTAAAGCAAAGACAACACAGAGAATCAGCTATGACACTGACATAAAAAGTAATAATTTTCAATAAATAAAAGCAGGATTGAATCCAACTCTGTAAAGCAGCCTTTCAAAMTACATGTTTTGACACAAGTAATTAGAAATAAAAATCAGAGAGTCACATCCCAGTCATCTCTATGCGAGCAGGAGAGGAAGACACAAAGTAGCTCAAGCGCAGCTGCCTCTTGGCCGCCTCGGGAGCCGCTGAACCTGCAGCCCGTGGTGCTGGGCGGGAATGCGGACGCTCGGCTGTAAGGAACTTCCTAACGCAGGGCAGGACGGGTGGAAAACACAGGCGCATCTCCCAAGCTGCTGCAGASAGGATACAAATGTACTTGTTTTCATGGCTTAATGTCACGAGGCTCTCCCATCGGTTTTGATTTTTTTCTATGTACAGAATTATTTTATTCTTCTCTTTAATCTGTATAACTGAAGAGATATATAGGGAGCCTTTGGTCTCTACCGCTGCACTTACTTCAAAGCTTTGGCTGGCTCAGAGTCCCATCATAATATTCTAATCTAAAAACATGCGAGTTTCTTGGGCTTTTGGCATAGCAGCTTCTGAGGCAAGAAATACCTTGGGAAATCTCAGAGGTGACTTGGTCTCCAGCTACATCAAGTCAAAGGACGGTCTGATGAGATACTGGGTAAATGTTAATGAAATACTCTCTGAAATGTTAATGGTCTGATGCAGGTGACCAGAAGGAGAAGTGCTGAATACATTCACTAAGAAAAATTGATAGCTACTTATTAGCTTCATAAAGGTGGCCAAAGTAATGAAATCACATTAATGAAAACAAGCTATTAATTTTCCCCACCTGTAGCTAGGATCAAATGCCATATCTTATTTAGCTTACAGGGGATGTACACTTAGACATTCTCCTTTAATTCTGTTTCATATCTATTAAGTATTTGGAAGTAAATATTGGAACACTGGTTTTGGAAACCATTGCTATTGTGTGACTCACACAGGATAACTGTGGAAGAAGTCTTCTCAAGGAAGAAAAGCTTCCTGGTATCTAAGGAAAGGTGATGCAGGAAAGAATTTCTAGAGTTTAAACCCTTAAGCCCATGAAGGTCAGGGGCTGGAATGTAAATACTGCACACRAGTAACTTGTGTTGCTATCAAGTTTTGTTAAGTAGACAGAGGAGTCTAAAACAGCAATCAGAAAACAGGAATTTGGGTGAGGGAGCGGAGAGAAGCACTAGTTTAATGACTGTGATAACACTTCARAATTTTCTTTTTTGGGGGGGAGGCGGGAGGCGTTAGAAATTGACAGCGTAATGAACATATAATCAGTGCAGAGCAGGCATTTGAGCTCAGTAAGAGTCCTCAGTGCAGTGCGAGTCCGTAATGAGCAAGCACACACCAAGTTCTTCAACTGAGAATTGCACAAATCACTAGCATATAAAAATATCTTCTTGTGGAAACAAGCATAAGAAGATAAGCTTTAATGATGAAGTGGAACAGATAAAATAAGGCGATGAGGATACAGAAGCACCGCTAGTTTAAATACATCATTAGACACAATCACCTCTGACACAAGCAGTTTTGATATTTCAGCACTCCGCTTGTGCTTAAAATTATGAACTTTAGCACCTTACAACAGTGACTTAAAGGTTCCAGCTAATTAACCCAGAATGTCTTCTGAAAATCCTGGATCTGTTCCTGTTGGACACAGCTTTCAGGGTTTTCTTTATTTCTTTTTTCACAGCTTAAACCGGTCAGATTCGCAGTGCCCCTCTTTTTAAATACAAAAGTGGTATAAAAGCAGAGGCAGTAAACRCATCAGGTCCAATGAGAGGATTGTGCCGTGTTCTCAGCGGGTGTTTCTAGGTGGGCTGCCCTCCCTCAGCGATGCGCAGCAGTGCGTTCCCCCTGCGCTCAGCCCGGCTGTGGCTGCACCCAGGCAGGATGACGTGAGTGCACAAAGCCCCAACAGGTTAGACCTCCAGGCTGCAGAAACTCTTCCCTTCTAAAGTGTTTGGTTATTTGTTGCAGAGTAACACATTTAGCAGCTGGAAGAGTGACCTTATTTCAAGTTCTTTCATTTACAGAAACTCAAATTCTTTATCTTCTAGAGTATACACATAATACTGCTTTTACCTACATCTTTAATCCTAGTTGTTTCAATTTTCTCACTCTCTCCCGATTCCTTTCAGACTTCAATGTTCCTTTGTGCCTTCTTTAAATCTCAGTTTCAAGTGCTCTATCAAAACACCTATGTAATTGAAAAAAGATTTCCACTTCTTATCCATCTAATGCCCTCTTTAGACTGTTTTTTAGCAAAGCAGTGTGAAATAGGAAGCTTCTTTTCTTTCATCAGTTGTCTGTTCTTTCTCAGTCCTATCTGCTACGCTGCTCTGCATATGCATTTTGAATTCATCAGGAAACAAAATAAACASTTTTGTTAATATCCAGACAGATTCTTTCTGAAAAGAATTTAAGTCAAGACAAAATTTATTTAATGAGCAATGGAAATATTTCAGGGAAATCTTTTTTTTTCTTTTAACAAGAACTATAATTGACATTTGGAATAATAATAGTAATAATAAAAACTTAAAGACAACAAAGATTTTTTTGCTATAATATAAACTCAGCACATGACCACCTCTGTTTCAAAAAGCATTTTATATAACAGACATGATTCATGTCAGTATAKAGGCATAGATGACGCCTATATGCATAGGCAATTATAGGTAAATCTGAAAAAAAAAGGTTAAAAATATAGAAATCTAGTCTTAAAAGATTATATCTCTAACAGTGGTGCTAATACAATCTTACTTAYCTGTTAATCAAACAACAAAAACATTCAGCCTATTACTCATCCAAAAAGAAAACTGCCCTCACAACTTATTTATAACTTGTTTTTCCTCCTCTTGCCCTTGTATTAAGCTGCTAGCTCAACATATTTTTCTCCCACACATAACCCCCAAACCTATATATACTGTATATATTATCACAGATGTATTTTATATACACATACACATACTCTTCTTGCTTTTGTTCTGTTAGGCTATACAGGCCAATATGTTTCAACCACCTCAGTGTAATTAAAGTCTCATTTTTTTTCATATTATCCCAACAGCCCTCCCTTAACTTTAACATTAGTTAGAATTAATTCTTTCTGAACCCTGGTGAACTAAATTGCATTAATATATCATTTTTGTTCCCAGAAAACACTTTGCTGCTACAATCATAGAACGGCTGATTCTTCTCACATATGCACAGCACTGGTATTAAAAAAAAGTAAATCTGATTAACTCTGATCTTTCTACCTACTTGCCTACTGGAGTAGTCTCCTAGTTTACGAATCCCCTGTTTATGCAAAATACATGATGCTTTTTCATCCCTCACGTTCTCAAATACATGCAATCATTATCAAAAGATAGTTTTGTTTGGAGATGAAAGTAAGCCTGCATCTAATTTATATACTTTATACCGATATTATTTACTTCTATACTTGAAAAAGAGGGAGAATAGTTCCCTAATTTCCATGTGCTTATAACATAAGAAGCTTTAAATGTTTCCTAAAATAATTCTCTGCAAGATGAGTTGGTTTTTGTTGTTGTTGTTGCTGCTATTTTTTGTTTTACTCTCTCATCCTTGCCCTTGTATGGGAAAAGTGAAGTAGATGATGCATCTTTGTACATGAACTCTGCTGGAACCTCAAACTTTGAAATTGTTCCTGAGCCAAAAAAAAMCAACAACAAGAACCCAAGAGAGAGAAACAAGTACAATTTTCTGGGCATTACAATGCAGAATTATTTGGGGCTACCTTAGAATCAGGTCTCAGTGGCCTTATCCAATAATCCTGGTAGGTCTCCAATAGCAATCACTTTTCTTCCTTTCTTTTTAGAGAAAAACAGCCTATTAGAGAGGATCAAAGTGTCATAGTGATATTCTAAATTCACAGTAGGCATAACTGGGACAGATACCGTATCAGAGCAAAAGCCTCATCAAAAGACTGAACTGAATGAAATCATGTAAGCTGCTGTTTAAAGCAAAGCAAAGAAAAAGGTTTCTTTACCCACGCAAATCCTTTTAGGCCATAAAACACCTGTCTAACATTGCAATATATGGTACACTCACTCAGGGATGCCACCCCGTGCCCTGTGCTCTAGCTRTCCCTGCTGGAGCAGGGAGGTTGGACTAGATATCTCTAGAGGTGCCTTCCAATCTTAATGATTTTGGAATTGCCAGATGAGCCTCTAAACTGGATGCTATCGGCAACCTGCATCTCCGTCTGCAAACTCTGTTTTATAAGTGTTTTGATAAACGTGCCCCCTCCAACCTCAGCCCCCCACGCAGTGCCGTCCCCTCCCTTCCGCAGCAGCTCTCGGCGTGGCTGCGTCGCCACCACCCGCAGTGGCCGCTGCGGCYGGAGCTATCAAACCAAATCCAGCAGCCCGTTCCTGTCCTACACCGGTAGCGAGCGACTGGTAACAGACCCTGCCGACTTCCAACTCCCATCCAACAGAAGCAAAACAGCCCCCGTCTGCTTTTACTGGCACTTGTCATAAATCAATAGCAATTTCATCGCTCAGAAAGGTGCTGTCAACTCCACTCAGTCCATCTGGTTTCACTTTACTGTTATAATTCTTAACACATAAACTATTCAGGAAGGTTAATGTATAAAACGTGTTGCTTTTAGAATTTCCTGTGCCCCAGCATCAGAGCGACACTTAGAAAATATAAAGCATCAATCATTCTTAAAGATGGGAAGAGGAACCTAGAGAATCAAGCCCTGTATTTTCTACAGTGTATCTACAAACATCCTTGCTGGGAATTCCGTCTGTATTAGTGAACATAATATCATCAGATCCAAAAAGAAATTGGGTTTTTGGAACCATTATTATGGCCTTTCAGTAATTATATATGCAAGTTGGAACAGTAAATGATTTAAACGAAACTCTTACTTTTAAGCATGAAGTGCAGATGAGCTCTGCATTCTTCTTATCACACTTAGCTTGACTGTCAATATATCGAAAAAGTATTTTGCAAATCGTAAAAATGCTAATTATAATACTTCAAAATATTCTGCAACCCTGTGCCACATGCTCTAGGTGATGGTGCGTGGGCAGGGAGGTTGGACTAGATGATCTCTAGAGGTCCCTTCCAACCTTAAGGATTCTGTGATTCTGTGAATAATTATAAATGTAATTTTTTATTATCTTAGAGAACTGTGCGACAGCAAAGCAGCTACCTATCTCAACACRTGGAATCTTTTTCATATCAAAGTTTCAAGGGCTGATCTAGAAAGAATTGTATCACAAAATGAATAACAGCCTTCCTTTGGTTAGGCAAGTGGTGGATGTTCCAACCTCACTAGAGTGTTTCACRTAGAATAAGAAGCTCTGAACCCTATTACTTAATGGGTCATAATATATGCTTAGAAATAAAGGTCTCTCACACTTAGTTTTCTAGTAAACAATTGTTAAACCCACCCTGGAGAGGTGCTATTTAATGGGCTCTCTCTGTGTTTTGGGATGCACAGTGTTGTATTCCCATCTGGAATAATGGTGATACTCCCTTCAGTGGTATCATACAGTAATGGAAGCATTTGGATTAATAATATGGGCTTTGACTTAAAAAAATCTTTATTTAAATGGCTTGGGAAGTTTATTTCTGATCCAGAATACTCATGTTAGCTACTGAGTCAGCATACTTTGCTACAGAAACATACCACAGTATATATTCTTCTGAGAGAAATGTAGGATTGATTGATCAAGGGCAGGTAACACTGTTTTCCCTTCTGCAGGAAATTACCATAACCACAGATACTCTCAGCATTCCCTGTGTTGATCTCTAAAGGATTACAAAAAAACACAGCAAAATGAGTCTGAACAGGGTCCTGACTGTTCTGTGACAGCCAATTTTACAAAAATCTAAGTCATACTTATGCGCTGACTGAAATTTTCTTACTGACATTTCCAAGCATTGCCACGATTTTTCTCCCAATGTCTTTTAGGGTCTTTCRCTTGTATTAACAGCAGGGAAAAAAGCCAGTTTCCACACGGTTTGTCTGAGTTTTCTCCCCTGGGGACTCGGTGCAAATATCATTGGGTAACAACAGCCTTCGCAAATTTCTTTATACTTAACAGGCAAACTAACACATCAGAGAACCCACTGATTTTAAAAGAACACGACTCACAAATTTCTTCTGAGTGCCACAGGCCACCTCTTACCCTACGGTACCTCAGAATACTCCACCTGCTATCCAAGTGAGTATCCGTGCCTAAAGGGTCATTTCACCACTGCCAAACACTGCCACATTTGAATCGAGAATGCAGAGTCAGTCCAAAAACAAGATTTTTATCTTCCTTATATTTCATTGCAACAGACACATACTGAAACCTATCTTAAAAAAATCAATGGGCTGATTAAATGAAGAAAGATGATAACATTATGGTATAAAGCTTGAGAATGAGTGAATAGACTTTTTCATAAGCTGTAGAAAAAGGAACATTTTTATTTGGATTAATAAATGCCCTGAATGCAATTTCTAGCCTTCTGTTAGTGTATGCAGAATGGTACAGACATTAGAAAAACATGTTATGTTCTTCAGTGGTTTCCTTAACTAGTATCTGAAGGCAAGGATGAAGATAAAAGGGRAAAAAAAAAAGCACAAAGAAATGAAATATACAGGCAATAACTAGATAACCTTTATACCAGAACTCAATCCATATTTATTATTATTTGAAAGGAAAACATAAAAGGCATGGTCTTGAAACTATGGAAGAACCTGCTTTTCTTACTTAAATAGTTGCTTCATCTTTTTAAAACAATTTCTCTCGCAAAGGAGCYAGAAAAGGGCAATGAGGGAGATCACCTGGAAGAATATGAATTGAAATGTGAGCACTAACTTTTCTCAGAGATCACCATTCTCATTTGAGTCCTGTAGTAAAGCATGAGCTTCAAAAAGAACAGAAAGAGAGAAAAAAAAAAAGAAAAAAAAAAGAAAAAAAAGCATACAGAAGTAGCATTGGTCCTACGATCTACAGAACTATGTCAAACACTGTATCTTTTATTCCCAAGGAACTCAGAGAAAGTGCCTCGGGACTTATATTTCTTCAAAGTGATAAAAAAAAATAAAGTCATTCATAGTGGCATGTTTTTGAGGGCTATTACAAAAGGAAGAAGTTGTATGAAAGTTGTGTGAAAGAAAAGGTGTAGTCATTTTATTTTAATTTTACTAGCACGCCATCCACATAGGAAATCCTGCACCTCTCAAACCAGGCCCTATATCACTCTAAATCTTCTTAAATTGTCTGTATTGCAGCTACTGTGGCCATTAATGTCATAGCTTTCCCTGAACAGCTGCCAGAACATCTAATGCGGTGACAGGATGTCTCTGTGATACCCGTTTCTCATCCAATCTCTCCACCCCTACCAGGACTGACCCTCTGCTCACAGGGATTCGGAATATGCACTGATTCAGAAGGAACATCTGGCCCAGCGGGGAGGCGATTTCTTCGTTTCCCACACAGTACCTCAAAACACACGAAAGCCATATTTCTCACCCCAGCTACACGATCACCTAATTTGGATGCTGAGCAAAAGCAACAACATCCCTCTTCTTTTCCTATCATTTCCCCGCCCCTTAATTTCTCAGAAATGCTTAAAAGAATGAACCATTTYGCACAAACTGAAATTTCAGTTTTCAATACGAGAATGTATATGAAATAATATGCTTTTTTKGACAAACTTTTTTTCTCTATCCCTTCCTCTTCCCACTAGGGACCAAACACACAACCCCCAATCCTACTCTGTGCACCTCTCTGCCCCAGGTGKTGGTGTCAGGGACAACAGCCCCACCTCAGGGGTTACAGCCCCACCACAAATACATTTACACTGGTGGAAATGCTGCTTTTTCATGGCAGGCTGCTGCTCAATGAYGGATTTACTTAAGGATGAGCCTGAACTGAGACCTGGTTTAGACGTTATAAATAAATATCTGTAGGCAGACATAAAAGTAACAGAGAACAAAAGACATACTGTCTTTAAGCAAGTATATATGGTTTAATGGCAAACACAATTTTCTACTTTCTGAAGCAAACACTAATTGCATCTACTGTGATGAAGTCCTTTAAGAATTCTTTTAATTCTTAATCATTAAATGTATTAGCTTGTGCGGTTCAGATGTGTTAATAGTAACAGTTAATAGTAACACATCCGAACGACACAGGCTATAACATTTAATGACTTTGTTTTTATGCAATTTCCATTAAAAAATGTTTGGGACAATGCTAGTAGMAGTTTCATAAGCAACTATGCCTCTTTGAATGTAAATATTAAAAAAAAAAAAGTTTAAATACATCGCCATTAGCCACCTCTCTTCAGTGTTACGACTAGCTTCTTTCCTAATTTTAACCCACACCTGTTATTTCTTACTGCCAACTTGCCAATTTCACTGAGTTTTTAACACTTAAATAAACAAGTAAATAAGTGCCATTGCAGTGTGGGTTTCTTCGGCCGGGAGTATGTTTCAAAAGCCAAGTTTCAGAGGCCACTGAAACCCAGGCAGCAACAGGAACCATCTAATGACAATATCGGTTGCCACTCGAACCCCTTCGCTAACCGCGCCACTTCAAGCACCGACCCAAGGCTTTCCGGAGAGGGGCCGTTGGGGAGCACAGGAAGACATAAGGCAAAACCGTTAACGCCGGTTTAACCACCCCACGCCCGCGCAACGGCCGCGCCCGCCATTAGCATGCGGCGCGCTGCCCGCCGCGGCTGCCGTCGCCATGGCGACGCGCGTTGCCCGGGCGACGCGGGGCCGCTGCGAAGGCGTCCGCACGTAATGGCGGCGGCTCGGCCTCCCCCCCCCCCCCCCGCCCCGCCTAATTAATAACTGCCAGCCTCCCTATTTCTCTTTATTTTCCCTAGCCTGAAGTATATCCATGACTACTTTAATAACCAGGAACATCTGAAATACCTTTATTACTCCTCCCTTCATATACCAATAAAAAAAAGATACGTGGACTGCAGCCAGACTCCCAAATGCGAGAAGTCCTTCCAAATATGCTAATTTCTTTTTTTTTTTTTTTCCACAGGTGGTTTATATTCATTTCACAGCAACTGATGGGGAGAAGGAAAGATTTATTCCTAAATAACGGAGCTGCTACAGTGCTGGAGTAAAGGCAGCTATAGGGGTGGGCTACAGTCTGCATGGTGAGCCAAGATAAGAGGAGGCTGTAATTTAATTATCCCAAAGCACATTGAGTTGTTAATTTGGGCTGAATTTGAATTAACCGAAAATATTTTCACAGAAACTGAAAAGTGTAAATAAACTGCTCCACAAGCACTCTTTAAAACTTTTAAACCACACAACACCTGCTGCTTTTTGCTGTCAGGCCACACGTTTAACTGGAGAAGCTGCTATGAATTTTTAAACCCTTTGAAACATCTTGAAATTATTTTTCTTTCCCCCAGCTCTGATACTGCCTTTGAGTTAGTTTATACAGACTCGGCTCTGAATCATGTGGATAAAAGTCCCTTGGCAGAGTCATTTTATAGCAAGTGGCAGCTGGACCGGGGACCTGGCTGTGGGCAAGTGCTCCGCACCCGAAACGTGCGGCACGGCCGGGCTCCGGGGGGAAATTACAACTGCTAATAAATAAGCAAATCTCGGTACTTAATTCCAAACACAGCCTTGGAAACATCTATATTATTACATTGTTGCTTCTTTGGAAGATAACACAAGTTAAAATAGGCTAAAGTTCTAGCTTAGTGTGATAAATAATACTGTTTCTATGACTTTATTTCTCTTCTTGATGAATTAAATTTTTGACAGTTTAAGGAAACAAGAAATAAGTGATATTAATTTGAAGCCTTATTTTGAAATGAACAAGAAATCTAGGAAAAAATGCTTCCAATTGATGTTGCACTGTGATCCAGATTTCCAAGTTTCAGGGCTCACTCATTTTTTTTCTTAATAATTAATAGGATTTTATTTACAAAAACTTAAAGGAAAACTAATACAGATACTTCACATGAATATAAATTACCAAAGGACATCTCTTGTGCATTGATCAGTAATGAGTTATTACATGCACTCCAACAATAAATCCCAGTGGAGAGTTTAAAGGAGAGAAGTTCTATTCTTAGGTAGATTTAACAAGTCTGTACTGATTTACTGAGTAAACTCAAAAGTTATTTCAAATTTCTTGGGTGAATTTGTTCAATTTCACAAACCACTTCCATAGGTGTATAAGAGCTAAAATTAAATCCAACTGCAGCACTCGAGCTCATGTGCCTCAAAGATAAGAAACACCACAAAACTGATGGCTAAAATATTGTAAAGTATCCATTACTTTCATTACATGTTGAAATTTTACTTCCTTTACCTTCCTCTCTTCCTATAAAAAAAAAAAAAAAAAAAAACTTGAAAAATGGCCCAAGTTTGAAGCTCAACTTTAATTTATTTGAAACATCAAAAAGAACATTTTTAAAAGATTTACCATACAGTTTATGATTAAATGAGTGCTTTTTGGTGCAAGAAGCACAAAGCTTTATGTCCCGAGGAGACAAAAGGATAAGGATAAGGACTGCAGGGAACCTCTCTGAGCTTCAACAGAGGGAAGGAAGGGCAAAGCATTTAAGCAAGTTGATGTTGCCCCCTGCTTGTGTGTCCGCATGCATGCACACTTAACCCATGCAAGCTACCACGTGCTAAACCCCATCTGTAGCGACTACGGATTTGGTCCTAGTGTTTTCCCCTCTCCCTTTTTTTTCCCTGGAGAATTTTAGTAAGTATTGCTAGGCAACAGAGCATCATGTGGCACTACCCATAAGGGGAGTTATCTTGAAAGCTCAGGAGTTACTGTGACTGAAGAAAAAACTTATGTCTGAAAACCCTGGCGGGCACCAGCTTGATTAGGGCAACAGAGTATTGGGCGGGGGCACGTGAAGTCTTTGTTGTAAAAAACAGATTTTCCACGTTACTCTAAGACAGCCCTGTTGAAATCAGATTTCCTAAGCCAATGTTCCTAAATTCCTCTGTGCTCAATGTTCTTAAATCAAAAAGAATACTAAAATGTGCACCCAAGGAAAAAGCTCCCTTCATTCCTACTTTCTCTGGTGTTTAACAGCTATTAACTTTGTCTACATACAGTTAAAGATTTGAATACTGAATAAGTAGAGCATATTAAATTAAAAACAGTTTTTCTGTATTTTCTTTTACTGTTTTTTCCCCGCCCTATGAGAAAAGTACGTCTTTGATTTTATTAGAGACATTCCCACAAAGGTTAAAAGCAGGAGTCAATGGACAAGTCTGAAAGATCCGGTCCAAAACATGAATGTTCCTTAAAAAAAGCCTGCTTTGGATCATAGAATTTTACATGATTATTTTTATTATATTTATATAAAAGCTTGTTATTATTTAAACAAGTTGCTAATAAGAGCTCAAATAATGTGAAAGCAAAGGTTTTCCTTTGTATCCTCTCCCTTGTACTTTCATGTATTAGTAATCTACATGAGGTAATATAGAGCACATTATGTTGAAATGCTACTGCAAACTGAATTCTAAGATTTGTTCTCTCAATATCTTTCTCTTTTCCTTAGAACACATATGCACTCTTATCTGGAACTTAAAAAGGAAAAAGGGAGTATTATTCAACAACGTATTTTGTCTTTTAATTCATTACAGAATTGCACAAACCACCATGCAATTGGTGTGGACTGATGTGGGCCACATCATGTGCTACCTTTCAAACAGACTGGCAGGTTTTTTGCTACAGAGCCTGGCTCAGAATCACCTCTGGCCTCATGTGATGGCCTCTGTGGCCTTCAGAAAAACAGTATTTTGTGTGTTTTCCCTATTTTTGCAAGCATATCTCATCCCACGCAAGCCTACCATTACCTCTAAAATATTACAGTTTAGGGCAGCAAGGTTGCAACACACTGAATATAAAGCTCCTTGAAGTTGACTTCTGCCCTTGCATGCTTATCACAGTCCAAAAAAAAAAAAAAAAGAGGAACTTCCTTTAAAGTAAGCTAAACTCCCTTTAGCTTCACTCCATTTAGCTTTTGAAGATGGACGATTTGATTTAAACTCTACACCAATAATTAAAAAAAAAATAGGGCTGAAGCCTGCAACTGAAGCCAGGAGCATGAGGCAGCATCACTAATGTACACACTGGCAGCTCAGAAAGAGCTTTCTGGTTTTGGGTACTGCTCTCCCCAACTTGTTCAGTTTAGCACCCACAGAACCAAACCTTGCAAAGTTTTAGTCAAGCTTTATTTCCATATGAAATGCAGTCAGTATTCTTGTTAAAAAGTATTCTTGACCAAATGAACTTTTTTATCACTTGCAGAAATGTATTGCTTTTTGCAAACATTTAAAAAAGATATTCGGTGCACTGGTACTRGCTAAAGGAATGAAGACTTGCAAACAAAAAATAAAGGACAACCCCTGCTTGTAAAAGCACTGCACTAAATTAGAAGTGGAGAAGAGCTACAAATAAGAGAAAATACCCAACTATTCAACTTTTTGGCATTTTAAAGGCACAGCTGAAGAAAGCCTGTAAATCCGCTCTATCCTTATATGGGGAAGAACAGCCTGATTATTTAGTTCAAAATTATTCTACTAAAGTTTGACACTATAGCAGTAAGCTGACCTGGTGGCATTCAGCTTTTTGTTGTTTGCAGCAAGACATCTTTCCAAAACCAAATGGGATCATGTTAAATTTTACTTAGAACCTGCTTTTTAACTGTGTTTTTGTTTGTGCTCTTGCAAAAATAACAAAAATATACTGTGCAGCATACGATGATACCAGCAGAGATTAATTGGAGATTCTTTTGCAAGTTTTTGGCCTGCATTCCCTTCAACATGCACAATCTCCCCCGTGCTTTCTGTCTGTTAATTGCTTAAGACTTMTCTGAGGAAGATGAGGTGGGGAACACGCACTAGCTGTAATTACCAATCTCTCRTAAGGCTTAAAAAATAGAATCTTCAGTTATATAAACCCACATTCCTTTAGAAAAAGACTATCCTTAAGTGAGTGCCATGGGGATGTGGGGTGGAAAAGGGGTATCACCACTGTAGCATATTTGATTTTCAGTTCCACAAGAAGCCACTATTCCAAATGACAGGATATTCAGCCTCGTACTGTAAGTCGTTTTGTTTTGTTTTGTTTTGCCCAACAAAGCTGAAGCAAACCCAACGCTTTATAACCGCAGATCTCACCACCTAACAAGTTTTCAATAAACTGATCTCAGGGCAACTGCTGCTCGGTAGATAAACAGAGCCTGGGTTAACTCAGTGGAGAGTAATTGGCTGTGTCCTGTTTATAGCCGGCGAGCGGCAAACAGAAGGAAGTGCCTGGGAGCCCCGGTGTGGGCTCGGAGGCGGATTAGCTGCTGCTGGAGGCAGCAGGAGCAGGAGCCTTCCCAGGAGCTCCCTCAGAGCAGCTCGAGGGAGCTGTGAGACACAACTGGAAATCCCTTAATGCACTCTGCCCTTCATTTATTTTTGCTACTGGACATTTGAGAGCGTTTAAGAATGTTACTTTTTGAGCAGCCGCCTGATGATGGATCACACAGAATTAAACAGATTTTGTATTTCTTAGGGAAAGGGGAAGACTACCATCTACAGTACAATTACAAAACTAAGGGCTACCTCGGAGCACAGCCCTTGCTCTTCTGTGCTGAATAGAGAGGATGGGGTGTACAACTACTCGTGTATGACCCATGTTTTACCATATTGTGTCATTTACACCAGAACTGTGAACATAACATGTCCATTAAAAGATATACAACTGAGACGCTTTTCTTATTACTTGCATAAATAATCATGCTGTTTTAAGACTGTTTTGTTACAGTTTGAACTCTACCGGCATCGCTTTACAAGTGATGTTTACATTTGTTACACCAGTCAGCAGTTGTGAAGCATTGCCTTTAAATGCTGCCTGCGAGCAAGGTTACATACTTTAAAATCGCAGTACTGATTCATTAGCTGTTATCGAGCTATTATAGTGAAACATTAGGACTTGGAAAAACACTAGCACTGTAGTTAGCTGTGTCTTTATATAAATTACACGGATACAAGAATTCAAGTTGGCTATACAAACGTAACACAAAGGTTTATATATCTGCATTATAAGAGACTCAATTCATTATTTTCCCCCACAAGATCTTGCATCATTCAGTGCACAGAAAAGACCGTGCTCAAAGAGCAGCTATTCACACTATTGTTTTTTCTTCAGTATTCGGTGAACCACCCTCATGTTTTAACAACTTTTTATAGACACAGAATTAAAACATGACAAAACACCTCAGGTCTTCGAACTTCAAGCACTTAACTCTGATGCAGAATTGAAACGTGAAGAAACATTTTTTAAGTCTGTCAACCTCAGACACTTGAATTTGATGCCAAGGATCTGCGATTGGCAGCCAGCCCTGTGCAGGATGGGTATGTCCCTCTCTACATAGAAGCCGCCTGAGCTGCTTAAATTGGTATCTTTATGTAATGTGAATGCTCTCTAAGAAATCAAATGCATACGTTCATTTCAGGAGATCAGAACTGCTTAGCACCTGATATCCCAGGGAATTAGCACTATACAACACTTCATGTTCTTATAACTTTGATCCCGCAAAACTCAGTTGCAGCTGTGGATGTTTGGCACTTCTGTAGAGTAGGCCCCATGGATCTCAACTTAGTAGTCAAATAATAAACATTTTGAACAAACAAACAAATAAAAACAGCTTCCTCTCCCCGCATGCTCACATCCCCCTACCACCAAAACCAGAGGTCATCTAGGGCTAGGGTAAAGGACAGGGCCCACTGCTAACTAAGACACCTTTAAGAATTGTGTCTTTTGCTCTATTTCATCCATTAAGCACTTCCCGAGAATTTATCACCACATCCTTCTTCTGATCTAACCCCGTGATTAGGCATCATGTTCGTATGGGCTATAAGCAGGATTGCAATGACTGGATTTGCTCACCCACTTTATGAACTAAAAATGGGGGAATGCAAGATCAAATGCTGTGAATTTTACTTTTTTGTGGGAAGGACAGAACAACTGAAACATTTACATTTTGCAATGCAGAAAGAAAAACAGTAGTAGGAAGAAGAATAATCAATTTTCTCCCTGGTAGTAAAAACAATGCCTGTAATGCGTAACACACAAATCCTGAAACAGGACTAGCTCCTCAGATAAACTTCAAGAAAAAATTCCTCTGTGAAAACAATTTTGGCAAGGAATTGAAGTTAGGTATGTGGGGGATTTTTTTTTTAAGCTTCCAGGTTGAAAAAAAAAATCACTAAATATAATTGTGACTACAGTAAAGAAAAAGAATAAAAGCATTTATCTAGGAGACACTTCATTCCTTACAGCGTGGACGGCAGCTTTTTAAGTAGAGTTTTCTCCAGAGGCTGGAGGGAACAAGCGGTAGCCCTCGAGGGCTCCGTTTTCCAGCTAACACATCTACAGGGTGTCAAACTTCTGCCTGATACAGAAAAACACCCTTTTTAACTGTTGGGTAAGCTCTGTAGCTGTAGAGCTGGGTGAAGGCCTGTGGTTCCTTTCAGGCGCTGGTTTCCTCTCCTGGATCTGGTGCATTTGTGAGAAACAGCCTTTGCCACAAAGGAAATGAAGGAGCAAAATTCTGCTAATAATTTCTTTGGCCTTTAATAACTTCAGTTACCAAAGAAAAAGACATATGAAACGTAGGTGACAACTTCAAATCTGAAATTAGGAAAATCCCTACACAGTTGTGCTTAGCTTTGGTTCGTGCAGGCTCAGTTATTCCCTTTCTAAGGGGATTTAAACCACATTTTCCGTATCTGTGGAAAGTGCCCTTCTGTTCATTACACTGCTTCTCAACAAATTACACTATAAATAAGTAGAAAACCAACATGAACTAACAACATTACTGAGCCTACTGATTCAGGCACTTATATTGAATGGGGAAGGCTGGTTATCCCACAACACAAACTATTCAGTCCATAATCCAGTGACTGCTTGAAGTAAAATATGGAGGCCTGGGGGCTCTGAGCATGAAAATACCGGCCTGTTCCTTTCCTCGTGTCCCATTAGGCAGGCATTTCCAACAAACTGTTCACCTGTGGTTCTAATTAATAGTTCCTTTATCCAAGGTGTTCTGATAAAAACAGCCATGATTTCATACTATTCATCAGAAAAATAACTATAATATTGATACAAACTTCTCCATTTTCTCCTGATTTCTTTTCTGAAGTTGCATTTTTTTCCTCATATTTGAAAAGAAGTTTTCAGATGATATACATGGTTTAACTCTTCTTATAAATTGACAGCATCAGAAAATGCTGCATTGACATGTATATCATTATATGTTCTCAAAGGGAATATGCGGGAAAATACAGGTATCAAAGTGATTCTCGGGTATAAAAATGTACACTTGACATGATACGGGGGTTGGTCTAGATGATCCCTTCCAACCTTAACCATTCTGTGATTACCTAATTCAGAATTCTTGGACACAGCTCCCCGAATGCTATGTCCCAAAATTGGGACATGATCCCAAATGCCCAAGACTGAGCACAAACCCAACTCAGTGCTGTACAAAGAAACCCACATTAGTCCTGAGTGAACGAGGTGTTCAGCCTGATCTGCCTCCTCTAAACACAACTATCCTCCTTCAACATGGGAATAATTTTACCCCTCTGGTGAGAGCTGCATTTGCCCCTTTGCCACCTGTGTGGGTGGCTCTGACTTCTTTCTCGACCTTCGGAGGCTTCTCATTATTTTGTTGGATTGTTGATATAGGTTTTCCATTAGCCCTCTATGACGAAAATACACAAGATTAGTCTATTTTTGAAATGCAACAATGATGATACTGCATTTATCAAGCAACTTGCAGGCAAACCCAACAGTTTTGCTTCATTTTAAATGCTAATTTCCATTTAGAGTATCCTCAGACCTGAGAGTAAAACTTCCAGTGTTCCTAACCCAAGAAAGGTCAGGAACTACACAGTACTCTTGTTYTTCCTGTATCTATTCTTAAATTTGATGAATGGTGATTTAAAATGGGGGAAGAAAATCAGGTGGAACTTAAATCCAGCATTTCCTTTACACTGAACACTTTGTTCTGTTCCAAAATACATTTAGGTTAAAAATGAAAACAGATTTGCCCAAAGGAGGAAAAAAACTAGAACATGCAAGGAATACATTCACTTATTTGGCAAAAGATGAATTAAGAACTGTAATCAAAGGAACTCATGATTAATATTTTGTGCTTTCTTTACATCTTTTAAGATATTGACTAAATATTCTAGCATTAATCAGGCATTTCTTTAGTCACAGGCTTAGACTGAGGTCAACGATGATGCACCAATTGTACCAGTCTGGGTATTTGCTCCCAGTGCAGTCCTTTAACAAGGATTAAAARGCATTTCTAGCATCTTGATGATGAAATTCTAGCTAGTATTTCACAAACGTTGCAGCTTTCAGGAGAAGATAACCCCTTAAAACACGCACAGACACTATGGCTGTGGTTCAGCTGGTACAATTTTTCATTCCGCTTGGCTCAAAGTTTTTGAAGATGCTGACGAAGGAAGCGGGAGCCTGGATAGCACTTGCCCTTAAYATTAGCAGAAAAATAAACACAGTTGAAAGCCTTGTAAATTTAAGCCTAAAACCTTGTTTAACAGATATGGAATCGACTTGAAAAGTACTCTGTGTAGTAAAGAGGTTCTGTCACTCCTCAGACCAACTCAATAATTTTCTTTRAAAGGAAGCGTCTGCACGACTAAACAAGAAAAATACAAAGATGGGTAAATTGTTGGTAATTTATAGCTCCTGCAGCTGATTTGAGATTCTCCTCTGTTGCACATTGAGAATATTGCTTTGAATATATGAATTGCCTATAGTAGGTTTTAGAAATCTGGTTACCTAGCTAGACGTTTAGGAAGCTGACATTTACTATATGTGCAATTATGGAATATACAGTGTCACTGCTTTCAAATGTCACCTCTCTGCCACAGTTCTTATCTTGCAGAAAATGTCCTTGCTTCCCTCGAGAGAAGTATTCGTATTAAACTACTACCAGCGCACACCAGCAAGATATTTACAGAAGCAATTAGCACTTCTGAGTGCTTAATTTGGCATCTTCAAAGGATCTCCCTTTAGGAATAAATTCTGCAAACCTCTGAAGAATAAGTCCCCTTATAAGGCCCTATTCATGTCTCAAGGTGGCACCTAAAATCATTACTTTTTAAAAGCACAGCTTCTCTTTCCTGTCTATATTATGTTCACACATAATTCCTTAAGATAGGCTACAGAACAGGGGGATGTGTGTATGTCACCTTACTCATGGATTTTAAAGCTGAAAAGTCTCAACAGATTTTACAAAAGAAATGAAACAGATACTAACAATTTCTGCACAATTATAATTCCTCATCTGTTTTTCTAAATATGAGTAGTGCTAAGATTGGCAGTTTGACTTATACAAAATGTTAACAGGACTTATTTCTTCCTTTCTATATCCATCTACTTCACCATACATTAATATGTGTTTACTACTGAAGTACCCTTTTATACATGCAGTCTTAATAGAACATGCACATCTTTTTGCAGTGTTTGACATTTAAAAATAAATGCACATTTTATACCTATCTTTATATTTTTATTATAGAGATTGATGTTACTAACTTGGTTGAAAAGGATTGGAAAGAATCCAACATTTTTTCTCTCTCTTTTTTTTTTGTCCAAAACTCTTCATTTGCTGTCATCCCCTATRACCCAAATGCCTTCTCCTCTCCAACACCGAATTACAAGAGGAGATCAGTAGATGAGGATACCAGAAACTTCATGTCAAAAATAATCCTATTCCTTTCTGTTTTGGAATATTAATTCCATACGGCTGTCTCAGAGAGGCTGTGTGAAACTATCCCAATGCTGAAGCAGTTCTAAAAAACTAAAGAAGAGTAAATATGCTTTCCTTTTCTGGATATTTTCCCCACACACACACACAAAATTGACTTTTACAGTCACAATTTCATTGAARTCTCCTGCCTGTCCTAGAGACAAGCTCTTTATAATAAACAGTGAAAATGGTTTCTGGAGAATTATTTCCATCAGAATAAGCAGTAATTTTATTTGACCTACGAAGTGAATATTGCAGGGAAGCGTTAGTCTTCAGCAGAACAACTGAGAACTACCTATTTTTTTTTAATAGAAATTCTATATTAAAAGTTCTCATTCCCATCCTAGTGCCTACAGTCAGAGTTTTCTGCTGCAGAATCCTGCCTGTTGAGAAGAGCTTCACAGATCCTCAGAGAAGTTTTCTGCACCAGAGACACGAGCAGTGATGCTTTGACATTAGATGCAGAAAGAGTAACAGAAAGCACAKCAGTGCCCTCTAAACAGCTCTGTCCCGAGGAACTGGTTTTGCTCAAGGAGACAGCCTTAGTGCTATGGGTTAAGTATCATCTACTGGGAAAAAATTGTCTTCATGGGTTTCGATCTCTAACATTAGCTGCTTCTTATTGCTCACTACATATGACTGTGGAAAAGATAGTAACATTAAGGACATGAACATATTTAAGGGAAAAAAAAAGGTTAAAATGTCAATCAGCAATCAGAGTATCAGGCTAAAGCAGCGCTGAAGTTAAACAGTGACCTCCAAGTGGTTGCATTGTCCCATTTTCAAGAATTAAGATGAGGCCGAGCCCATTGTCAGCTATCACTGACAAAAGCAAGGGAGCAGAGACACTGGTTTGAACCTCGGATGACAGTTCTTTGGCAAATAAGGAAAGGAAAAAAAGGGCTTTCTTCTCTTTGACTTAATTGGGAACGGAATGACATTGCTTGAGAAGAACTTTATTTAACAATAAGGTGTTTAAAATGCTTTGGACAAAATGTGATGTGCAAATTATTCTGTTGTTTATGGATTTAGTGAACAAGCAGTGATGGTAATTAGGTAAAGACTCTCTCTTATCACAGAAGTTTGATTTTAATATAGAAACAAGACCTTATTTTCACCTTTCAAAGTTCAGTCCACAATCCAATTACTGATTGCAAAAGGTTTCTCTCAACCTTTGTAGTCACAAAAGCAACTTGTATGTTTACTCGCATTTTACTATAGCTTTTATTTATTCAAGCCATTTTGAATATAATCTATTGTTGTAAAAAAAAATCTCATTCCTTCGTGCATTTCAAGTATGTAAACATGCAATCACATTTGTATATGCGGATTTTAGGTAATATTAATTTGACCAATGTTACTGCAAAGAAACGTGCAGTTGTAGCAGCAGAGAATCTGGTGAAGGCTGCAAAGCTTGACTGAAAACTTAGTGGATTATGCAGGTTTCTGCACCACAGTGACTTCTATGCTATGTTGGATAAGCTGTTATGTATATTTGAATTTAATTTAAAATAAATGTGCAAGTTGCAACTACACCTTGAGTGACTGATAAACTCAGCCTTTGCTATTAGCTGCTTCAAATGGCCTAACTTGCAAACTCCTGAGCACTCACAAATAAATGCYTTGTACTACTCCACTGAAGTACTTCTCTTATACTACTTTTACTTAATTTAAAAGGAAAATCAAACTCTTGAAACTCCCCAATTATATGCTACTTAATCAAAAAGAACCTAATATATAATACTGCCCATGTATCATTCTCCAAATATCCAATACTCCAAACAGGAATTACAGGAAAAGCATATACCATAATATTCACTCCAGTTTATAGTTCTTTSCAGATAAAATTAGTAGTGACATTAACTGGTAGCTTTAAATTTATGTGCGATTCAGTTGTTAATGGAAAAATACAAAGCAGAATGAAGGATAACAAAGGAATAAACACACAAATCACRTCAATATATGGAAAAAACCTAGTGAAAAAGTTTTGTATTCTTAAGGTGTATGTCATTTCCAAGACATAACATTTCCAAATGCATATTATTTCTGATAGTTATGCAGCAGAGCTTTTGCTCAGAAAGAAATTATCTGACTTGATGGACCTTGTCACAAGCAGGAAGAAAAGCAATTCATAATTCTGATCACAGCAATAGAGTAGATTTAGACCTGACAAAAATCACACACCGTGTTAGAGAAAAGACAGTCTGCTCAGTAAAAGAGCCGCATAGTAGGAGTGAAAATAAAGTAACACACCTTGGAGGCCACCCTGAGAAGCCAAACGACACCTTTTAAACATCCATCGCAGTTAAACACTGCAAGAGCTGTCTGGGGATCTCAAAATTCATGAAGGGACTAACGGCCGTTGTCTCCTGGTGAGACCTATGGCGGCATTCAACCAAAYCTGCTATTTTGATTTTATTTTTTCCCTCTAGCAGGTCATTTAATTAAACAAAGCGATTTAATTTCTCAGTTCTAGAGCTAAGCAGTGTTTGCTCCTGTGTATTATGTCTTCATAAGGCTGGGCTCAGCCTCACTTGTAAATTCTGCTTCGGTCCCTTGACCAGCATCAGGCTGAGAATGACAAGGGGAAATGAAAGTTTCCTCTCACTGCTTGTGTTTGTATCACAGCATTCCGCTGGTGTTCACATCCCCTTCCATTCCCTGTGAAGGGAAGTCACTGCTCTCCCATTCCCTTTCATGTGGYAGTCTGGTTTATATTCCGCTCTGGAGAAACATCTTCAACCACACAGACTGAACAGCACCATTTAAACAAAAACACAGCCCCATTAACTAGCACATTTGATGATATCTGCCCTATAGAGACGGCTCCATTCTGAACGTTTCAAGGGGCAGATGTTTCAGGTCATGTGTTTTTGACTGCGTCCTGAGGCCCAAGTGTTCCCCCTTAGTCCCAGGTGGGCACCTGCAGGGGGCATGAGCAAAGCTTAGTCTCTGCCAGTGAATGCGACAAACTGCTTGACCTGCTACCTGAGGACTTAACTGGTCTTCATGCATTTCAAGCTCAGTTAAACAAGCCAGAAGCCTTTTTTGGGAAAGTGATATGAAATTTAGCATATGTTCGAAATATTAGATTGGGGGRAAAAAAAAAGGCAAATTAAAAAAAAAAATCCAAATACAAATTCTATCTAATTCTAGATTAAGCTGAGATTTTGCAAAATTAAAAGATTAGACATTTACTGAATTTTTAACTTGACCCAAAACACAACTTCATATTTGTCCAACTGCATTTAACTTGGAAGCTGTGCTGTTTGCCTGCATATAGGATGTGGAAAAACATCCACAGTTAACGTAACTATTCCACAAGCAAAACCACATACAGGTTAAACTCTGTAACCGTTATTTAAGTATCAATATGTTATGTGCTGGACAGCACCTATCACATATGCTTGATTCTTCCTTCAGTCAATTTCTAGAAGTGAATTAAACTCTTTGACATGGACATTTCACATTCCATCTCTATTTTCTGTGATTTATATTTCCATGATGCTAATTTCTATATGTTCTTAAAAACAAAACAAAAACACTAATTCTGAATTCTGTATGTTCATTTTCTACTACAGTAATTTAAGAAATAAATATTGAACAAATAGGAGATATAATCTATATCCTTAATTAGATGGCATCTACTTTACAAATTCACAAGCAAAGGACAGTGCATTCTGCTTAAAATACATTGTCTAAATATTAAGAACAAACATTTTTTTCTACAGTGAGGGAGGCTGAACACTACGAGCGCAGAGAGGCTGTGGAGATACTGGAAATGCAGCCGGACACGGACCTGGGCATCCAGCTCCAGCGGATCCTACAGGATCCAACAGCAGGGCAGGGCAGTTGGACTGGACTAGACCCTCTCCAGCCTTCCCTTCCAGCCTCAACTATTCTGGGATTCCGTGAAAAACGGAAATGTTCAGACAATAGCTTCCCACATGGGTAGGTCTGTTGAGTTCAGTGAGAATTGAGGAGTATTCCCACTCCTGAAGTCAAGAGTTTAAACATATATGTAAGATTTATGGCCATAAATTGGAGAAATATTTGTCTGAGCCTGTTGTGAATTAACTGATTTCCTATTTTTTTCTGATACATTATACTTCCGTGTTGTACTGATAAAAGGTAACTTAAGCCAAGATTAAGCCAATTATAGCGCCAACAAAGTAAAAAAAAAATGAATGAATGCAAAAGGTTCTTTAATTCAGTATTATAAATACCTAGCAACATTTCAAGTCTCTGCCACAATCTCTGTTTTCTAACATAGTTCATAATTCTTCAAAAAAGAACCTTAAGAACAGTTATGTAAAAGCTGTATTTCTAAACATAACCACATTTTAAATAAATGAAAGAACCCASAAAAGACAGAAGAGCTTTGCAAAATAATCGACAAGTGTAGTTTAAGAACATAATATACAGCTCAGGCAAACCTTGACAAGTAGGCCCCRATACTATTTAACTATTCCACTAATGTAGAAAACTGCAAATACAACCAGAGTATTCCAAAATCACAGAGCAGGAAGACAAGCTAAGTTAGGAAGAGCATGCAGTTGATGAGTAGGGCTTATTACCGTGGTTGCAGGCTTTCAGCACAGGCCTCTGACTCGTTGGACTGAGATTCTGCGGCAGATCTGCAAAAGCAAGAAAGCAATGGAAATAAAATACTCTCTGAGAGTTACTGGACTATAATAGCAATATTATTGAGCACAGTTCTTGTAAAGGTAGATATTTCTACGGCTAAAGCTACAGTTAATACCCATGAAATGTTTGATCCACTGGGAAACGGGATGACTTTTACCTCCCACGTTCAACTCTTGCTACTGTAAAGCTCTAAATGCTAAAGCACACACAGCTGCATGGAAGAGCCTTGCCATCACACTCAGGCTACACTAAGTTCAACACTGATCTCAGAAGTGTGACCGGCACCAGGCAGGCAGCATGAGGCTCTCTGAAAGGTGCCACTGCATGGAAGAATTAAACTCGGTAGCATTTAAAGCTCCAGCAACTTGGACTTTTAACAAACCACTCTGGAAAACAAAATGTAAACAAAATATTCACCTTTACACCTGGGTGTCTTTTTCCTTCTGTCTCGAAAGGCAGCGCCTGATTGCAAGGCCTCCAACAGACTATCCATGACTCCCGTCTCCTCACCTTCTGTGAAAGAGAGAGGGGGAACCTCCTGGGTTACCACAGCAACATCAAAGCATTAATAATAAGATTTGTTATTGAAACGATTTATTTCAATTGTAGACCAAGCTTTAACTTCCACAAATTGCTCTCTCACAATTAATCACAAGAGAATTGTTCTTTTGTCAATAATAATAAACTAGGTCAAATTTTATTCCATTCTAGTGAAATTCAACCGTATTTTTTAAGAGAAATGTCATTTCACTCATCATTTTATTTCAATACCCTTTTGCAAATACAAATAATTAGTTTCATGTCAGCTTTTGAAAGCTGTTCCTTAAAATGATTTTCTATATTAGACAAAAGAGATCATTTGAATTATTGTTAAAAAAGTTGAAATTGTTTCTCAGCAGGAAATTGAGTGAACAATATTAGACTAGAGAGGATATGCAGTTATAGCAATAGGCAGCTTTAATCAAAACCCATTTTCTCTTCCTGTTTAATAACCTGTGGGCAATATTAAATGATTTATGTAATTCGGGCAAATTCTACTCATCATATCATATATGTATGTATAATATCTTTCTGAAGGAATTATGAATGTTACCATGAGATTATAATCAGATGTAAGCATCAAAAAACCAACCAACCACCACCAAACCCTACTCTTAGTTCCTCACAAAAGCACATGTCAAAAAATTTTGGATTTGTGAATCTTGTTAGCTCCTTGTCTACACACAGCTTAGAACAAAGAACACAATTCTAGGAGTTTGCTATGAAAAATCTTCCAAGARGAATAAAGAATGACATAGGAGAAAGCTCATTATGCTCCAATATGTAAAACTCTTTGGGTCAATATATGCCCTAGGTGTAGTCTGATTCAGCAGTGATTTTGCCAACACTGAATTCAAGCTGGCGAGTTAACCTATCTCTTCCATACCCATTTTAAGGAGTCCAAAAAGGGCTAGTAAGGAAGAAAAAGCCACCTTCTAGTCCTGAATACAGGGTGAATTATTAATGGAAATTATGATCTGTGGTTGTTTCTGCGTATATTTGTATGTGTATAAATATATATATATATTTAGATATATATATTTATACACATATTATATCTATATATATATATATATTTATACACATATTCTCAGAATATATAAAAATAATTTCTGGGAAGGTAGAGTTCTTACTTGCATCTAAATTTAAACTTTTTTTTTCCAACAAAACTGAAGACAAATGATCCTTCAAATTGTCACTAATGTGACTTGAAATCATGTTAGAAAAAGATTTTGAATCTAAAAATTCCTTACAAATAAACATATAAATAGATATAAAACTCAAACAGACATTCCCTAACACTGTTTCAAATTTAATTCATGTTTTAATAAGAACACTTTTTTCCTTCAGTATTTACAAATTGATCAGAAAATCAAGAATTCATAAGTTGCTCTTGTGCAACTGTATTACAAATGCATTTAGCTAGCCCTTGTTTTCTGTCGCTTGCCTTTTTGCCAATTTTAGATTTTCTGCTAATTGGATATGTATACTATATTTATACTATCCAAGATACTGGTCATTAACATGACAGAATAAACGCATTAAGTGCCTTTAATTCTTCTCTTTTCTCTGCAGCGTGTACTATTGGACTAGTTAGCTTTTAGATAGAGAATAAACAGACTGAAATACATTTTTTCCTGCTTTGCATTTGGTATAACAGGCTTTACTGCATTGCATTTTGGTCTCTCATGATTAATGGCCCATCTCAGCTATTACCAAGGCTTGGAATATAGCTAAAAACTGTTTTTTTTTCAGAGCATATCTTCAGCTTCTGAGGATTTCTTCTTACTTTCTTTTTCCCCCTCCTGATTTCATTCAATTGTCTGAAATACTCCTGCCTCAAACTGAAGCATTCAGTGTGTAGTTTCAACCCAAACTGGTGCTTGAGGAAACCCTGAGGCCAAGCCATTAGTTACGGCTTGGTACATGAATGTGGGAGGAAAGTTTGTAATCATTTTAGTTAACAGCAGTTCCAAAAAGATTGAATAACATCACACTCCCCTAAACACTACCGTAAATGGCTGTAGAAGTAGTTTATAAGCTTTGTTTCAGGGAGCAGAAAGAACAGAAAAAAAGAATATTGCTTTTAATCTCATTTCGATGTATCATCTTTTTTCTTCTGTCTTCCCAAGACTTCTACGGATTTGATGTTTATTTATCAAGCTATTAATAACAGTTTTCAGTAGAAAAAAAAGATTGGTGCATAATATGTTATTCCATTCAAAGATGAAGTACAAAATAAAGACTTTAATAGAATACAAATACTGTTATTAACTGCAAACCCACTTTTTTAGCATGATTATACAGCATGATACTATCTATTTCTCCTACTTATTGGAAATATACTTTAGTCACAAGCTGTGTCAGTGCTTCCACTGAATAGTTCATGGCAAAAAACAATAAAAAATTCTTGCCATTTTTCTGTATATACATATGCCTTGAAAAAAAAAAACAAATGAATGCAGATAAAGTTAATGTTCCATCTCCAAAACAATTAGAAAGTCCATTTTTCAAACTTCTATACCTACATTAGACTTCAAATCGTGTTTTGATGCCAATATCAACAGCTGATTGTGACCCCTCCTACAAAGTTACCAAGCTAATTGTTGAAACCCACACTTAACTAGCTATCCATAACACTTAGCAAGCATAAAGATATCATATAGTATTTAAGAAATCTCTTAAATTGCTGTGGGAGAACTGCATAAAACATTGCTCTAGTGACAGAATAAAAATAGCAAATATTGTTCAACATTAGCAGTTCCTATGGGGCCGTTAAATCAGCTTTCACAAGCTGCTGCAAACTGTGCCACCATTCCCTACTGGCATCCTAATTAGTCAAGTGTATCAGTCTTTTGACATCCTAGAACTAGTAATTCCCGTTGCCTTGCAGATAGCTACATAGTCCATAACAATTCCTTTGAGAAATATACTTTTATGATCTAAATTATCTCTTTTTCTTWCCATTGTCAAAGACTTAGATAATTTTTAATATCATACCTAATTAAAGCTCCTACAACTGTCTCTTGAATACCATTTAAAGCAAAAGTAAACTTGCCAAAATAGCTAGTAAGTTTTGTCCTTGACATTTCAATGCGGTCAGATATAGACTAATTTTATAATTATGTCCTTAAAAACATTAAGAATACTAGAGATCCTTCTCCTTTAGTGTACTAAGTCTTATCAGCTTTGCAGTACAAGTTTAACATGTTTTAAGATGACAGCAACAGATATTTCAATTATTGACTCCTGAATTTTAGGCATTTATGATGCAAGTGATATATATCATAATTCAAAAAAGTAACAGTAATCCATTGATATGATACAATCACAAATATCATCAACAACACTGCTTCAAATAAAAGTGATGCAATAAGATTACTTTGGATTAAAAAAAAAAATCTCATTTCCCTGTAACTGCCTTGAGATCCTGTCCCATTCAAAGGGGTTGCTACAGAACTTGCTTTACTAGGAGAACATCTCATGCCGTTTCTGCTTCCTCTTTCAAATGATAAAGGCTGTATTTGGTTACTTAAGACTATGTAATAGCCCCTTGAAAAAGCAAGAACAGGAATGTGCCTCACAGGAATTACAGGGACAGTCTGCTCCAGAGTAGAAGGGTGACACTTCTTACCAATGCCCAAACCAGGGAAATAACTTCAGAGTCTTAGGCAAGTATAYTATACAATATATGAATGATTTTATTTAATGAGTGATATACTTATTGCATAAGTCTTCTGTCTGGAGAAGGAAGACTTTAATTCACCTTGTTTGCTCTTGCTGCAGTTTTGCTACCCCTGAATTGTCACAAAATGTGCGTATGGTACACAAATACGTAGGTTTTGACTCTGAGCAGGTAAATGAAAGTTTGCCACAAGTTTCTAAGAGTTTGAAAGAAGCAATGCGCAAACAACCTACCCATTATTCACTATCCTTTAGAGACCTGTCCATTACAAATCAGTTGCTGAAATTAAAGCTGATTGCTACAACATTTTAGCTTCCATAAGATGGTTCATACTAAGGAAAGCCAAATGTTAAAATGTGTTTTTAAAACCACAATACCACAAGTTCTGTACCACAGTGAAGCAAATACTTCAGTGATGTGATCGAAATGAGACAAAGTCAATATCTTACATTTTCTCTTTTAAGTAATGGTGCTGACAGCCACATTCTCTAAATCTTGAACTTTCTGATGAAAATGTGCATTTTTTTGAGGCAACAGCTTACATTTTTTAATGACTTCAGAAAATAGCCATTKTAAAACCCGCTTTCCCTTAGGGATCACCCTGGATCATTTCTAGGGACTCCATATCCCATAAAGAGTTTATCAGAGTCAGTTTTGCAGAAAAAATCTCTGAAAAAAAAATCCTAAGGGAAACTGGATTTATAGAAAAATAAACTAAATACTAAGCCCCTGAAYGTTGCAACCCTAGGGGTTTTTAGTGGGGCCAATGCTGTAGTATTTTCCTTAATGCCCTGGGTGATGGGGCAGGGTGAATTCCCTTTTGCACAGGACAGAATTTATGGAGTGGCTGATGCACCAGAAGGCTGCACCACGCCTCAGAGTGAGCTGATGARGGGCAGAGCTACCTCATGAAATTCAGCAACGGGAAGCGCTAAGTGCTGCCCTTGGGCAGGAATAACCCTGACCAGGAGAGGCTGGGCACCAACCGCACGGAGAGCGGCGTCGCGAGGAACCTGCTGGACGAGCGGAACATGAGGCAGCAGCGCCCACTTGTGGCCTCCATCTTGTGGGACTGCGCCCGGCAGAGGGGATCCCGCCCCGCTCTGCAGCTCTGCGAGTCCTGGATCCAGCTCCGACCTCCCCAGTGCCAGAGACAGACATGGACACGCGGGAGCARGCGCAGGAGAGGCTCTCGGGGCCCTCTCAGGGACCTTCTCGGCATGTCCAAGTGTCTGATGGAAGAGGCTGAAGAGGATGGAGCTGGACTGAGCCCAGTGGTGCCCAGTGAGCAGGCAAGAGGCATGGGCGCAAAATTGCCTTACAAGAAACTCCACTTAAATATAAAATATATTTTTTTTTGCACTGAAAGTTGTCAAGCCCTGAAACAGGTTTCCCAGGCAAGAGACCAGACAATCTCCAGAGGTCTCTTCCAACCTCAAACACTCAGTAATTCGGTGGATCTCTGAATTCTATGTAGTGTTAAATTTCCTTCGGTTTACATATGACACTGTTATAACAACAGATTTAGACATTTAGATTTTCTACATCAAACAAATATATTCTGGAGGAACAGAAGCTGAATGGAGGGTACAAAATCAGTCACTGCCTATCAATTTTCCATTGATTGGTTACAGGCATTACTGTATACTGTATAGATTATGTAGTGCTTTGGATAATCAAGTGTACAAAAATCCTTTTTCTTCAAAATTAGTTTGAAATTGGTTGTGAAGTACTGTTAGACAAGTCTACAGACGCAGTTCTGTTCGCTGACACTGCACTCCTGAAGCAGCAACAAACACGTACTGTGAAATTCTCACCTAGCTACTGCCTCARCCCCCTCACTCAGTTCAGAAAGCTCTGACAGCAGCAGCGAAACGAGGAACACACTTTGCCCTAGAGGAAGCAGTTTTATGGTAGGAACAAATCTGCACAGATAGCTCTCCATGATGTGGAAACTATATGATAATTAAAAATGTGAAGACTCAAAGAGGTAAGGAACATAAACAATAACTTGTGGGTTGCCGAAAAAGAACAAATSAAAGATGGAAACTCTACATATGACAAATATCAAAAAATAGCTTGTATTTCTACTAAGTYGACACAGATAGTCTTTAAAAAGTTGAAAATTAGATGGTTTACCTCCAAATGTTCCTAATTCCTCACCCACTCAGAAACCAGTATAGTCTGAGAATAATTATAGTCTAATAATTCCAGATAATATTCTAAGGAAGCCAGTTTAAAGATGTACCAATTCTTTTTCTGTTCTCTGGAGATAGTGTTTTTGTAGAAAAAGAAAAAAGGAAAAACGAAAAAGGAAAAGGAAAAACTGTTGAAGCAAGCAAAATGCTGTTTTAGTTACTTACATTTAATTACTTGCAGTAAAAAAAAAAAAAAAAAGACAAACTTTGGGCACTGTTATCTAAGATTAAGATCTGATTTAGCAGCTGCTACTGAGAATACCAAGTCACCTACAAAGAGATCAGTTCAATAACTGTTACTGCTTATTTATTATTTTTCTCTACACATTACAGCTCCAACTTAGATGACACTGACAGAAATGCAATTGTTCTTTGAGATTAGCTAAAAACTAGTATTAACACTAGCAGTGTTTCAAGAAAAAATCTCCATCCGATTCAAGACATTCAAATTACAGTTTCACTTCAGAATTACTAACAAGGAGGCAGAACCACTCTACTACCATTCTTAAAGGAATTGGCTTTGTATAAGAATATGCATAGATGAAAATAATCAAAAAATAAGAAGAGCCAGGAAGATCAGATCAAAAGTCCACCTAGCCATGTATTCTCAATCCATTAGCAGCTAACAGCAAAATCTATAGAAGGAACAAGGAGAACACGTAATGGCATTCTCCAGAATGTTCTCAGTTTTCAGCACTTCGTGATTCAAAGACTTTGCATCTGCACCTAATAACTTTGAGCAGATAGAAGCTGCCCAGACAAATCAAGCACCAGAATCTTGACTGAGCGAGCTTCAGAGAGGAGCGTATTTTAGTATGCAGGAGCAACACTGGTTCTGCAGAACCACTGAGGTACTGCCGAGGGAAGACAAGAGCCACACTGAACAGCACAGCAATAGGAGCAGCAGCAGAGTCCGTCTGAAGGAAGAGCCGGAATCAAAGAATTGTTATGGTTAGAAAAGACCTTCAGTGTCATCSAGCCCTTCAACACCATAGCTGCTAACCTATGTCCCTGAGCGCCTCATCCACAYGTTTCTGGAACACTGCCAGGGATGGTGACTCCACCACTTCCCTGGGAAGCCTGTTCCAAGGCTTCTCCACCCTTTCCATGTAGAAATCCTTCCTAATATCTAACCTGAACCTCCCCTGGTGCAACTTGAGGCCATTGCTTCTTGTCCCATCCACAGTTATTCTGGAGAAGAGATTGGCCCCTGCCTCACTGTTCTTCTGCTGGTTTTCCAGCAACGCCAAAGGAGGTGCTTACCTGTTCATAGACTAAGGAAATTTAATGCTTGGGTAAGGATATTTAGTTCTCACCTCCTGTCCCACTGGAGGGAAGAAAGTTTTGATAATTCACAAAAAAAACATTTACACGTAGCAGAAGTGAGAGTTTAAAGAAGACTGTGATATCTGTACTTCTAATGGTATAGATGCCAGGCTGAATTTGGAGTAGGAAATACTCAACCCAAAACCTATTCTCTGCATGTCTACTAAATGTTAGAGTGCTTAATCCTAAAGATAGCTCCAGAAATTGCTTTTATTGCTATGCCATTTTAAGTTTGTGATATTCTTTTCACATTTCTTTAGAGAATATCAGACTGCATCATAAATGAAAATTCTTATGAGAAATTTATCYATAGACATTACTTCAACAGCTCTGAATTTTTTCCAGAATTCTGTTTCTTCTGACTGATTACTTCAAACTCTCCCAAGTGCTTCTATTATTTATTCTTCTAGTGGGTWTGCAGTCTCAGTTTCTAAACTATTTTCAGCTATTGTCTCTACTGGTGCCATTTCTATAGCTATTTTTCAGAAAGGAAAAAGTCTAAGTAGTATGTTGTGCTTTTTTTTTCTTCCCTCTGCTAAACCTTATGATCTTTAAGAGCTAATACTTACTACAAATGAGCAGCAACTGGGTATGTTGAGCCCATGGATTGTCAACAAGTGTGTGAACTACAACTACATGCTCCAGAGATTCAGCACCTTTGAGACCTTGTTGGACTATGGATTCCGACTATGAGTASCAGCCTCCGTATCTAGTTACCTAGTCTGCTGACAGCTATTTAGTTATGCCAGCTGATGTCTCCTTTCCTCTGGATTCATGGTCAAATTTGGTCACAACTAACTCATCATGTTTTTCTTGTTTTATTTTTTTAATAGATATAAAGCTAATTCAGATGTAGAGTTCAAGCTCACCATGAACTGTCAGTTGCCCACTAAGTATTAATGTTAGTGAGCATGGACTGGAAAATTACAATTGTACCACAGTTCCTCCTCCTCTTTGTTATTTAACCTAAGAGAACAAAAGAGAACTTAAATCCACATAATCCAGTAATAATTCTACTATTGTCCAAAAGCTGTGGTTTTCAGGAAAGCAGCCTGGCAGATGTTCTAAAACAGAAAATTACAAATATGTTAGAAACTGTCAATGCCGTAAACTAAACAGACTTATAATCAACATTGCAGTCCCTCAGAGAGAAGAACACTGTTGCTTTGCTTCTGTGACATCTGCAGAAGACCTTGGAAAGAGAGGTGCTGAATCACTGCTCCAAACTTGAAGAAACTAGTCAAATAGTGACCTTATATACTTGAGATAGGGAGAAATTTTTTTTTTGATTATTCTTACCAATATAGGGGCCAAYAGGGAACACAGGGAACATCTGCCCTATGAGGAAAGGCTGAGAGAGCTGRGCCTGTTCAGCCTGAAGAGAAGGCTGAGGGGTGACCTGATCAGTGTGTTTAAATACCTTAAGGGAAGCAGTGAGGAGGAGGGGCCRGCCTCTATTCAGTGGTGGACAGCGACAGGACTAGAGGAAACAGCCACAAACTGAGGCACCAAAAGTTCCACAGGAACTTAAGGAAAAATCTCTTGACAATGAGGGTGACAGAGCCCTGGAACAGGCTGCCCAGAGAGGTTGTGGAGTCTCCTTCTCTGGAGATCTCCCAAACCYGCCTGGATGCCACCCTGTGTCCTATGCTCTGGGTGTCCCTGATGGAGCAGGGGGGTTGGACTAGATGATCTCTGGAGATCCTTTCCAACCTTAAGRATTCTATGATTCTATGATATAGGTAGAGCTTTTAAATTTCAAAATTATTTGACAGAATCTGAATTCTAATTACACATCTTGTTTTCACTAATTAAATTGTCAATGCTAGGTTCCATGGTGCATTTTTGTTTATACAAAATATTACCTGTAAATATCCATATTCATTACAGTCTGCTAAGTTGTGAAGTAAACTTTTTGGAAACAAGCAAACAAACAAAACATCAAAAAGTAAAAGACACACACTTAAGAATCTTCTGAAACACAAACATTCATTTTCCCAAAACGAGAAAAATACAYAACTCCTGCAAAAAGAGGTTCTGCAAAATTGACTGCAATTAAAGTCATGACTGTTTAAATCAACTAAAACATAGATTAAAAACCAGTGGACTGTGATAAAAATGAAACCAAGTAACAAAAAGTAATATTCTAGATTAGAAATCAGATATTTGAGAGATCATTCTAGCATCGCTTCCCTGCTTTTGCATAGGAAAGGGCAGCCTTGGTAAATAATCACTGATTAAAGTGGCATGTTACTAAGCAGCATTCTAAGTAAGCCACAATGAAGATGCCACAATGATGGAGCTCTCAATTATATTACAATAAATTTAGTTGGTGTTATCACAGTTATAGGATTCTCTTCACTTTGATAAGATCAAAATAATTGATTGGTGTGCTTTCTACTGAGAATGCRAGCAGCATGAGCAAGGATGTCTCTGAATGTTAATGGTATGCAGACAAGTGGCATTTACATAAAGATCCTCCTTCCACTGGCTATTTACCTTTGGAGCTGCAGCACGTGGTGGTTGGAGCTGCCTTCCCAAAGACCCAGCACAGCAGCCGTGTTTACAAAGCATCTCATGCCGAGGACCACTTTGTGTCCCACACAATACTCAGAGGACGGATTTTAGTATCACAAATATTCCAAATAGCAAATGTCATTCAACTTTTAAATGCTCAAAGTTTTTACTAGATTTCCTATGCTTTTCAGTTTAAGATGGTACAGCAAGGAAAATAGAGGTGCTATTTTTGTTGTGTGAACTTAAGACTATCAGCCTACTTTAATGTTAAGACATTTGATTATTAGGACACGCACAATTGTCACCATCTGAGCTGCAAAATTCAAAATGTTAGCAAATTAAAATTTACAGGGATCTGGATCAGAACCTAAATGTCAAATCTGTAAAACACTTGCAAGAAATCAACTTATTCTATATAAAATGACAACAATCTATGGTCTTTTAATTAGAGATCCAAATGTGTGTTATTATGAAGCCTACCTAAAATCTGTATTTATAAAATACTATAAATATATTTCAGGAAGCAAAAAATATTGATATAAACATATTTAGAGCATTAAAAAATAAAATGGAAAACTTGATGAAGATTGAAYATATAGATTGCATATTTATCTAATTCACAAAATGACCATATAAACACCGAATTTGGTGTAACAGTTTTTCAAAGGCAGTCTGATGCAAAAGTGATAGGGATTGGCAGTAAGAGGTAGAATGATAGTGATAATGATGAACAATATGCAAGAAGAAACTGTTGGTATAGAAGCGTTCTTAATGATKGTCATTCTAGGAGAACTTTGATCTCAAGTGTAAGTGCGGAGTTATGGCCTCTCTGCATAGTTTATGTCAAAGAACTTCAGGATTCCTCTGGCGGGTGAAACAAGGATCTTCTCTCTTTAAGCCATTTCATGCAATTTTCCTATCCTATGAACTTCAGAGCAACATGGTTAAACCAGTGTGTGTACACAGCACACACCGGTACGCAGGCATCCCTAACACTCAAGTCATTTTCAGTTAAATGCTGGTATTGATGAAGACTCTGAGGAGCAGAAATGCAAGGTACATTATGCTCAAAGGTACTTACTTGCTCAAAAATATCTTGAAGAATCAGTTAATATATGTATTGACTGTAATTTACTGCAAGTGTGTATCTATCTGAAACCCATACAAGGTAACTGCCAAGCAGCATCACTCACAAATGGTGACATCAAGGAGTTTTGAGCTATTTCATTCAATKATATTTGTAATATTACAAATCTAACATCTGACCTAGTCACCATAAAGAGAGACAATATGTAGCAAAAATCAGTTACACTCTGCACAGTCACACTGCAAATAAGAGTGTTTTGGTATTTTGACAGAAAGAGGGCCTGGTCAGATATGTGACAGCAGGTCAAATGAAAGCATTTTGTGACTGATGTACAGATTAATAACAATAAATAAGATTTAGTCTTTCAATTAAGCAGTTATAGCTGAACAGAAGAAAAAAATTGTGAAAGTCATGCTAGTATTGTAGCAGAAGTAGAGCAAAATYGTGTAAGTGCAGCTTTGATTAAAAAAAAAAAGGAAAAGTAAAATCAAGCAATAACCCCACCCTCACACATGTCTGCTTCACTTTTTAGTGTGTGTGTTCACTTTTTAGATTGCAATAGCTGCTCTTTCTGAAAAAAGAAAATAAACGAAAAATCTACCGTAGGTTCTACCTGCTGCCAGAACACTKTTTTCAGGTAGACTTCAAAAAATGATGACTCAGTGCAAGAAACTATTCAAGGAGTTCTGTAACCAAAAAAATAATTCGAATTTGGCAGATGCCTACTTACTGAGTATCTGACTTGAGACATTCAGAGCTTCAGGCCACCTGGGCATCATGTTGTTCCACTGCTGCTGTTAGATCAGTCATTCTAGCCTGAACCTTAAGCGGCTGCTGGTAAGAGCCAGAAACTCCTTTCCATGCGTTTCTTGGATCTAATCAAAAAGCAAACCATCCGACAAACCAGCACGTGGAGTTGATGGCTCCTCTGCTTCATGGGTGCCAATATGTAATTCTTAGTCACATTAGCTGAAGCAGCAGGTTTAGTACCCAGAATCACATGCACATGCATGGACAAGTGACTCAGAAGTCCCTAACATCTGAGCTTGCCCCATGGAAAGCCTGAACACAAAATTATGTAGAGCGGGACTAGAGAGGAATTTTATTTTCCCCAAAACACTATCAATCCTATTTCTTAGAAAAGAATGTCTAACCTACCTCAAAACACTTCTAATCATGCACACATACAGACACAATTTTGCACTCTCCAAACCTTCTGGAGCTTTCTCCATCTTCCATGAGCTTTAAAAAGGCAGTTGCTGATAGCTTTCTTATTGGGTCTTGCACTTACTTTGAAAAAATTAGAAACTATATGTTGAGAGGACTTCAAGCTTAAGAGGAAGCTTTAAGCTCATCACATGGACATACTTCTGAGAATAAATCAAAGACCTACTTGGTCTAAGAATCTCTGAACTGAGGCACACCTACTACTATGGCTATCAATGAAACGCAGAAGAGAATCATTTATGCTAAAGGCACCAATGAGGCTTTGAGAACTGTTCAACAATGTCTGTTCAGAAAAGAAATGAAAGCAGCTCATGCTACTTTTCGCAGTAAGTCATATATCATTCTGAGGGATTCCAGAGGAGAGAGAAAACTAACAGTATGGAGCATCAGCATCAACTTTCGTRAGAGAGAACTCCCAGTGTCTGGTCTTTTTTTGGTACAAAAGACAACACAGCATAAATGAATAAATTTAAAAGAGCCATGCATTTTTAAGGTGTTTCAATAGGAACCAATTGAACTAACAACCGACATCGTCAAAGAGGAGTCTCTACTGCCTTGGGAATGGCTTACTGTCATGAAAAGAACAAAAATGAATAGACAGCCTTAGTTAAAAGGAATGAATGAAATGGCTTTATGATAATGGAAAGTGTCTTTCTTCTCAGGTAGTGTAAGGGATTCTCAGTGTAACTGATGCAATACTTGGACACACAAAATTCCATAGATTCTAAAGGAAAAGTACCAGTCAACATCACATCTACTAAAAACAGCTCAAGGAAACCACAGAAAAACTTGTAAAGGAAAAATTTAAGGAACTCTTTACTGTAAAGCTTAATTGGGGAAAATCAATAATTTATTCTGTCTTTTTTTTTTTTTTTCCCAAAATGCATGGAGTGAGGAAAAAGGAAAAAAAACAGATCATTTTTTATTTCTAGTAAAATGGGTCGATTCAGGTAAAATGGGCKGTTTTCTACATTCACTTACCTGTTTTCATTTCTAACAAGCGCTTTTTCTTCTGTTGCCTCTCTAGTTTTTCCTTCTCTGCTTTCTCCTTAGCTATCCTAGCACGCCGCTGTTTTTCTTCTGCTTCCCTTCTCCTCATATTCTCCTTTACAGCTTGCTATCGGGAGGAAAAAAAAAGTTCCATTAAAACTGAAGTCTTAACAAGAAATAATTTGAACCCTAAGAACAAAGAAAAAAAAAAGGCCTAGAAATAAAAAGTACATCTTACAACCAGTCTCAATTTATCAAGCCAAATAAATATTTTACATTCTATATTTAATACATTTTATTCAGAAGACTAAGCAAATTGAGAATAAATACAWTAGAAGCATATTAATTAGCCCCCAAATGGGGATATGTATCTCAGCAAAAGATACAGCTTACAAATATACATTAAGGTGGGAAGAAGCCAGAGTGTCTTAATTACCTGATTTCACCATACTATAAATATGTTTCTACTTTTAGTTCCAGAATAGCTTTAGTTCTCATGCTGCCATTATACGAAAAAAACAAAGCTGCTTGAGTGATTTAGTTGTACATTTTTCTTATTCTTAACCACAAACTAATTCACCCGGTTTATAAATTCTTGTCTTCTGGCTAATATCCATATAATGTTGTTTACTTTGAATTACAGATAAGTATTCCAAAGCCTCCAATGAAGTCAGAACAGAGTTATCAAAGAATTCCAGAGTTCGTTAAAATCAATATTTTGCATATATGGAAATTAAGCAAGGACACTTAACTGTGTCATAGTAMATTTTTAACAATGCTCTTTTAGGATTATCTTTTAGTTACCTAACTTCAGTGCTGCTAAATTCAGTGCTTTGCTGTGTCTTTTATTATACTAAAAAAAAAAAAAAAATGTTGCTGGAATATACATGCCAGTTTTCCACTGGTATCTCTCCCGTGTTTAAAACATATTTATTTATATAGCCATTCTCCTAGCTTGACATGTTTCTATAGCAAGTTGCATTTTTCCTCTTCAATTTTCCTAAATTTCAGTGTCTGTTAAATTAATCTGGTATAGCAGGGACTTCAAATATTATTTTATTTTTTAAAAAAATGTTTAGAATAAAAACTAATTTAGCCCCTTATTCTCCTTCAGTGCAGAAAACGTGTAGTTTTGAAATGCAGCTACACGGAAATTCTCATCATTCACAAGAGATTGAAGCATTCCCCTCTACAACATGTCTAACATCTTCGTAAGACCCGAGGCAAAGGCTACGTGTTTGCAATCAGTGTTTCATGTAGGGGGTTTTGTTGTTGTTTTTCCAGGAAAACACTCAGCCTGCAGAGAGAGGTGCAGGTCCTTTGAGATCTACCTATTCTCCACCTAGTCAACTAACTAGGCTTAGGTCACTACTTACCGTGCAACTGGAGGTGAACCTGAATATTCAGAAATTCTGCCCTACAGCAGTTCTCAATGGGAGGCATGGTTTAGGCCTCAGAAATTAAATTCATGCCAAAATTTCATAACATCTAGCATTTTTGCATTTCAACATCCTGAGTTTCAATTTAGGCGTTAAGCAGATAGGGAAAGCCTAACCAATGCCCCTGCTTGAAAAATCTGGCATAGTGTAACTTGTCAAGCAATTTATTCTGATTGATGATGGTGCCTTCTCAGTTTTTAATCTGTTAAACTCTGACACAGCTGAGACTTTACAAGTTTCAGAAAGTTTTGACGTATATTAGGCAAAATTAACTCATTTCTTCCAAGTAGATAGGCACCAGAATTTCAAAGCCATTTTTAATTGCGCATGAAATAAGTATTTTTCCATAACTACATGTTCTAAGCCCTTAAACGATAATTTAAACATTAGCTACCTAACAATAATCTGGATTAATTTATAGTCTCCTTTCAAAGATCATTGTCTAACACACAAAGAAAAACAAACTTGAAAATAAAAAAATCCAGATTATTAGTCAAAAAAAAAGCAAGCAATTAAAGTGTACACTGTGTAAAATCCTAGACAACTTACTCTCACAAAAGGGAAGGTTTTTAGAAACAGATGGAGCTTGAGAAAGTTGTATTTTAAGGAAAAGTAAGGAGGTTTGGGTTTCCATAGTAGGGGGCCTGCTTTCAGCTCAACACTGATCACTGTTATTTATTTGCTAGCAATTTCAAAAAAATAAACAAAGTAAAATCTAGAACTTATTTTTTTATGAGAAATACATTATATATATAATATGATTTTAAGAAACTTTATCTTTAAGTAAATAACAAGCAGCCTTTAAACAGAAAAAAAAAAGAGTATTTCTAATAAGAGTTTCAATGATTTCTCCTTCAGTTTATACATGCACACAGGAAGCTCAATTTTTAATTTCCCAACTAGAAGATCTACAGATATTTCAAATCTCCTTATTCTTACCTGAGAGAATTTAGGACACAAAGTAAAATTCTGATACTAGTACCAAGCGTCATTTGAGAATGGGGAAAAATACTTCTAGTGTGTGCAACAACCAAATGATYATGCAAATAATTTCTAAGAAATAACAACAAGCTTAAGCATAAAAAGGTCAAATTGTACCATGAACATTGTCCTGAAGTTGTTCAAGTCAGTTAAAAATTCCTCCACGGAAACTTTCTTCAGGTCAATGGCATAATATCCCATCACGTTCTGATACAACTTTTCCATGTTCTCATGCATCCGGGAAAGTTTCTGAAAATCTTCTCTGGCATGAACAACGAAGCTGTATATTGCAGTTAAGGCTGTAAAAACACTTAAGCAAATCCAGTCAAAACCATATTTTCCTACTTTTTTTTTTTGTACTTCATATACTTTTGTTTCAGATGAAGTACGAAGGTAATTCCTTCCATATCACATACACCTCATAGCGTTTAGTGTGCACATAAGCACCCTGAAAAAAATCAAGTTTTCAGCCACTCTCATAGGCTAATGGCGTAAATTATGTATATATAAGTGTGTATATATATATATATATATACACACACACATACACATATTAAGCACAGATACACACCCATATATGTACATGGGTGTGTGTATATTTTTTTTTTAAATAAAGTGTATAATTTTGGTTTATTGAATTTGGTTCTATACTCATATCAAAATATATAAATAACAGTAAAAATATAGTGTTAAGACATTTTTAAAATACACTAATTTAGATTTAGAAGTATTAGTATCACTAAAAGATATTACATTTACAGATACAAATTGCTAATATTTCAATATTTCAAGAAAAAAATGCAGCTTCTACTAACCATGCAATAAAATATTAAAATAATCAAAACCATGCAAGTCAGAGACCTCATCCTAACAGCTTTTGTAAACGGTGCAGCAGTAGCAGCAGCAAAGCTTTTATTTCTATTCATGCTGCCTGCATCAGGTATTTATGCTTTTTAAGGCAATTTGCAATGTGAATACAATTTAATTAAGCTGGAGGTGAAAGCAACAAAACTGCTTCTACTAGAGACAATTTGAAAAAGCACTAAAGTACTGCAACATATAAATGAAGCTTAAAAAGAAAAAAAAAMCAAGAAACTATGCTCATCTAACTCACACGCTAATATATATTTTGTCAAAGCAGCAGCTCAAAGAAGTATCACATATAGTTATTTCCCTACGTAGCACTACTTCATAAACTGTTTATTTTAGTGGAATGGCACGTAAACAAACATTTTTATTCTATTATTTTCATAAACTGTTTATTTTAGTGGAATGGCACGTAAACAAACATTTTTATTCTATTATTTTCACGCAGCAGCTAAGACAGGAAAAGAAATGGAACATATTGTTTGTAGTATGCTAAATGTATTTAGCATGTAAATGTAGTATGCTATATGTATTATATTACATATAATACATAAAAAGCCTACGGCCATTTTACTTTATGAGCCACAGAATTTTTAATCCAGCAAATTAAAATTTAGGCAAATAGAATTTTTGTCTGCTTGCTGTTATAAATACAGACAACCAACCACTCAGTGCTCAGTGACTGCTTTAAGCCTCCACTTTTTTTTTTTTTTTTGGATGCATTTTTCAAGTCATGTATGGTTCTCCTGTCAAATCCCATTTGATTTTCAAAAAAACAGGCCCTTCTTTTTCATAAAGTTACTCTTGAAATATCAAGCAATTGAGTGGACAAGATGGAACTCATGAGGAGCTTCCACCGGCCTGTGTGAGAATTGATGTCGCAGTCACACTTCTCCTTCTGCAGTGATGTGGACCTCTGCTTGGCTCCCAAGTGACACAAAGTTTATAGGAAACTAATTACCTTTCAGCTCTCTGTATCCAGCGAATTTACTTAGAATTACTAAGGATGTTAAAAAGTTGCTGATGGGAGGAGAGTGGCTGAGACTAATATGTAACAACTGCTCAAATCTTAAGGGAAAAAAAGTCACCAAAACAGATGATGAAGAAACCAGAAATGACACAAATACAAGTTAGGACTACTGAAACATGTAAGTAAGAATTAGAAACAAACAAACAAGAAAGCATGATAATAAGGGAAAACAGGAAAGTTTATTTTAGTCAGGCTAGAACTAAATATTTTTACATCCTATTTATTTTAGAACCCTCCTTTTATGGTCCTTATTTGTGATTCTTAGATCATGGATCATCATCCTACAGGATATCACTGTAATTACAGCCATTCTAAAGGGAGAGCAAAGTGCTTCATTGTCACTGTTTAAACTGACTCCCCTCAAGTATGTGGGACACACTTTCATACCCCAAATGTGGCATTCTGGAGACTTGATACTAGCTAGTATTTCAATGGCAGACACTATCAGTTCTGAGGTGTTTTTTTTCCTGGTGCATTACTYCAAGCACTTAGTTTTCTACTAAGACTATGCTTCTACTTAGGCAGTTTTAATAAATCCTGTTTCTTTCTTTTTTTTTTTTTTTCCTATAAATACGGCTTTTGTTAGCCAGCAACAACTAAACTGGAGACAATGGGGAATACGAATGAGGACGATGGTCCTAAATGTAATTATTATTAACAGGTTGACATATATGCATTATCATTATCAGTAGATGCAATCTATTGGTTTTGGATGACTGAAGACAGCTGAGCTGCAGCACAGGTGGGAAAAAGAAGAAATCAAGACGTTAGCGGTAACTTTTCATGACGTAGCTTCACTTCATGGGCTGCCTTTTTGCACTTAGGGGACTCCAGATCATCATTCTGCTAATTAATGGAATATAAAAGCAGTGAAGCAATGAAATGAGTATTATCTGTGGCAAGATTTCACACTCCTATGTTTGGTCTTGCATATTTATGACAGGGCTCTTTATAGTGAAGTGCTTGCAGTCTATGTTGATTTTAATGTATTGGGCTAAATAAAATACTGTGGGGTATCCTGACGAATAAGAACAGCTACTACCCAGCGGCAGATACAGAATGATCTTAATCTGTACCAAAAATACTTCCTCAAAAGAACCTATATACACCATGCATTTGAATTAAAGTATTGGTTAGTTTGTGAGTAAATGTTGACAATCCTAAAGAGGAACGTGATTCTGCGTAAGAACTCAAAATTAACAGGTGCAGAGATATTTGAACAGTTTCTTCTAAGCAGAATTACCTAAGACACTACCACTACACCAGCTAGCGAGTCTTGCTAAGAACATACTGAACCTTTCAAAGGCCTCTGCACAAACACTTCACATTTTTCATTAATGCCAAGAGTGGGATTTCTTCAGGGCTCCAATGAGGATTTCCTCTTTCAATTCTTTAAGAAAGCAATTGTAATATACTGAAAAAAAGACTTCATCATACACAGCATACATAGCAAGGTTCAATGGTAATTGCTTATCTGCATATAATAGTTCAAGAAATAAAGAATTAGATTTTTAATTCATAATCCTCTGAGGAATATTTGTCAAAAATATATATWTTTTTAGCTCAGCCTCTCCTATCTATTTCTACATCTTAATACCGAAAATATATTGGCATGTATTTGTACTGCATAGTCACTGCACTTAGGTTTCTGTGTGTATATATCAAGTAAATATATCTATATCAAGATACATACACATATATATTTTATATATGAACTATATACGTATATGTATATAAAGTTAAATTCAGACTGTTTGCTAAATTCCTATTTCATTTCCTGCCAACATCGTGATCCTAAGATGAAGGTAAAATCACTGATTTTTCACCTTGCCCGCCCAGGCTCTAACATCTTCCAGACCTTAGGGTGATCTTGCACACTTCCCTTTGTTCACACTGCACAGAAGGAAGTTCATGCTGGGTGGCTGATTAGGTAGTCAACAGTTTGGAGGCAGTTTAGTTCTGCCTTTACAGCTGAAATGGTTTCCTTCTACCTCATTTGTGTCTAGATGACTGGGTAATTTTTTTTCCCTCTAGCAAATTTAACAAGTTTATTAAAAGTACAAGTGGAGGAGAGGAGATCAGAAAGAAACTCTTGGTGACTCTGTCTTAGCTGAAAGACAGTGACCAGCTCCTTGTGTCTCAGTTCCGGAGGCTTCTGTGAAAATCACCATCAACCCTGCAGTCAGCTGGGGGCTCATCACACATGTCCAAGGGACCAGCTCTCTTGGTACTTGGAAAATTATGAGATGGGAGCAAGGTTGATAGAGAGCTCATCCAGTTAATTAAGCTGTTCATATGCAATTTTGATAGTCTTCATAAAACCACTATATTTTTATTTTAAATTTACAAGTGTATTTTGTTCAATGTGCTTTTTATTGAACATATCCCTGAATAGAGGTAACACTCTAAATCAATCAGTTCAATATTCTTTGACTTTCCTAATTAAAGCAAACAAAAGACTTGTAATAATGACTAAAATTTCTCTTCAGCTAGCATACATAAAATGAGTGACAAACTAGCACGATCTAATATATAGGAGAAATATTCATAATTACAGACTTTGTCAATAAAAGAGTGCACCAACTGTGCATATATCTGACTTCCTAAAGAAATACGAATGCTAATCAGTTCATTAGGGGCCTCTGGGTTGTGATATTTAGCGACAGGATGTAATAGCCTGCTTGTCCATGGAGCCTAATTGTACTCAGGATGAAAAATTATTTCCAACAAAGCCCCATCCTTCCTCTTTCAGATTTCCTGCTGGTTCCTTTTTATGAGCTGCATGCCTTTCAAGACATCAGCATCATTCCGCTTTCCTTGTCATAGGAATAAAAGACAGGTCCAGGCTTCATCACGCTGTGCAGGATTATCTAACCTTTACATCAAACCTCTTTTGCTCCGTAATTTATTGAAGCTCCTGTTTTTCTAAGAGAGAGCTTCTTTAATTAGTGTGTTCACAGGCATTACTACAAAACATATGCAATTTCACTGTTCTGTAAATTACTGCCTTTCTACAGAGAGAGGCAGTAGGTGAGGGCTAAATATTCCCGTTCATAATATTTACAGTTAAAAATGCTGTTTGAATAACCTAATATAATGAAATAGGTGGTGGTGGTGCTTTTTTACCTGTAGTGATTTATTCTAAATAAGACCAAATATTCATCTCATGCTGCTGGCAGCAGTCAACTCCCAGTGATTAGGGAAAGCAGGAAGCAAACAAGGGAAGCAGAGTGCAGAACCTCAGCTGATGGAGGATCAGCTTTTAGCAGCCTGCAGGTCAGTGGTTTCCCAAGATAAAACTGCCCCTGGACTATTGTGTTTAACAGCTCCAGAAATACTACCATTAGGTAACTAAGCCCTCTATGAAATTTATTTATTATTTTCAACCTCTGCCACATCCAGAAAGGTAAATGCTACAGTTAAAGTACCTGTCGTGTATAAAGCATTGCCATTAGTAGGTTTTAACTTGCAGTTGCATATTTACATGAAGAACCCTGGTCATAAGAAACAATATGTTCCCAACACTCCTCTTTATTGGYGTAAAAAAATTACATGTATTTTTAYGCATTACTCCATAATTACAGAAATTTACCTGCCCCTTTTCTAAACTAATCATTCAGTATCTGCCTTATGTCATGACTTCTGTTATTTTTTTTTAATTATATATTAATYCAGAAAAAAAACAATTATTCTGCTTTTCACCTGACAAGTTTGTTTCTTTGGAAGTCTTTTTTAAAGCATGTTTTGGGAAGCAATCTGGCAATTCAGGAATGCTCTGCCATTTTTCTGCATGCTGTAAGAGATTTGTGGGGCATGTTCTTCCTTAAAACAAACCAAACAACCAATTTATACCATCTTTTCCCAGTATCATTATCTCCCATTTAAACGGGTTCTATTTTTATGCGGTTCTCTGTTAATTTTCTTGGTACAGAAGCCGGATTACTAACCTGCAATTCTCACTTCTTTCTTACAGCACTTTTAAAAAACTGAGGTACGCCTTGTTGGTTTCCATTCCATGGTGTCTAGAGCCAAYGTAGAGGTTCACTTAAGTTTCCATAGTCCAACAGTTTCAAGTCCCTTGAAGGGGCTCCCTTTCAAGTCATTTGCTAGTCTGTAGTGACCACTGCCTTATTCCTAGGGATTTATTACTGTTTATTTTGTTTTCTTTTAAACTTCTATTGACTCCACCATTTCAGATYGTCCCTCAGAAACCAACATTTCTCCCTAGTGAAAAATGATGTAAAGAATTCGTTTAGCTTTTCCATTATGGCTTTATTTTCTTTGTAAGCTTTGACCATCTATCAGGGCTACATCTCCTCTGGCAGAATTCCTGCTTCTGAGATGCTTTAAAACAAAGATGCATTGAGCTTCCTCTGCATTTCTTACAATGATCACTCTTGCCTGTTAAGTGATCAGTAAATTGCCATAATACTTCTCTTATATGGTGTTTAAATCTACAGAAAAGTCAATGTATTTATACACAAGGTCTACCTATTAACCCTACCTGACTTTTATCATATTTTAACTTACTACATTACTACGCCACCACTGTGACCAATTCTGTCTCAAATGTAATTTATAATGTGGAACACAGCATCCTACTAACTTCCTGATAGCAAGTTTAAGGAATGCCCATTACGTTAATGACACAGAAGTGAAATAAGGCAACCTATTAATCACTTTTGGATTTTAGCTGTCTGATACTGGCATAGAAGAACATATTCATTCCTTGATTTCTTGTGCTTTCTTTCTTAAGTAAAACTAATTTCTTTAAGCTATTCCTCTATTCTATGTCTTTTTTTTTTTTTTTTCCAAAGGCAAGGAACCTTTATGGTCACATCTCCAAATAAAGCTTCTACTCTAAATTATGCATTCCCTGTAAGTCCAGTCCTCAGTTTAGAGCTAAAAAGTCTATAAAGTTTGCCAAATGCCAGTATGAAGAGAATTTCAGAATTTTCAGGTTTAATCTAATTTTAATATTTTTAGTTTAGTAAATATTTCTTAATAAATTAAGAGTTTATTTTCCTATTCCTAACTTTCTGTTACACATATCATTTCCTAACCAAGCACAGAGTTTGTCTCTGCCTATCTTGGCAGTGTTCCTGAGAATGCTGTCATGGATATATTTTCCTCTAACCTTCTAGCAATACTCTTCCTCTTGCCTTCAGAACCTCTTCTCCTAATTCTCATCTGTTTTATTTGCTTCTTCAGGGACACATGTGTATCATACCATGGAGACACTACTCTGGTGCCTTGCAACATATCTCTTGGAAACACTTCAAGTTGGGGAAAAAAACAAGCTAACAAAGCAAAAAGAAAACAAGAAAACAAAACAAAACATCCACACCAAGAGAAAATAAACAAACAAAAGCCCAAGCATGTGAGGAACAAGCACCACCACCTCCAGGCTCGCAGAAAGCAGTAACAAAGGCAGGGTTGTAAGGACACCGCAGGGAGTCCGGGGACACCAAGCCAAGTGCGCTGCAGTTATTCCACTGAAGAGGGAATTGACCCTAAAGCAGCAATGACAGGAGCCAGCATTTCCCTCAGAGCCTGTTACAGGTCTCTTGCTGTTTTTTACTTAATACTATTTGATTAATCAAGAGGACTGAATAACTAAGTCCTCCTGACTCTGTACATGGCAAAGGAGCCTTCCTGTAATCATAAAAATTCCGCTATTGCTGCCAAGCAATTTTCAACCCCTCTCCCTCAGCTGATGCCGATATTCTGCTTCCAGGATATCCTCAGTGACAAGCGCACAGGGCAAACATCTGCTAGGGAGGTTTGAGCTACAGAATGCTTTTCTCTGCTTTAATTAAATGTTTTTATGCCACAAGGATTTCTTTTGAGAGATACAGACAGCTTTAACTGCAAAATGTGGAATAAAAGATTAGAAGCATGGTTTCAAAATCCATAAAGGTAATTTATCAAATAAGAATTATGTTTTTCAGAAACAAATGCTACAGTCTAGGTTAAGATTATGCACAAAAATAAAAATCTAAGTGTATCTAAATTGCTTCTTTTCCTCTTTTACAAATACTCCAAAGGATATAGACATTTTTGCCACAAACTTATCGTGCTTATCTTCAGGAACTGGAAAAGTCTGTAAATCCTTTTCAAGCTGTTGAAGTTGCTTTTCCATATACTTCAGGCTCTTCTCCAGGTTTTCTGCTGAGACTAAAATATAGTACATACGTTCTGTTAACACCTTAAGCGTAAAGTATTGCTTGTAAAGTCCATGAGTTATAACATTATCCAAACCTGTATACCAGTTCAATTCTGAAATAAAAAACTCATTAAATGAATTGCTGTAACAAGACAAATAGGTCGCTCACACTACACTTAGTTCTCCTCACTTATAATGGTGGACTTATTCTGGATAGATATATGCAGTTTGTGAGTCTGCACAACACAAAACTTTTTCTAACTTAAGGTTTTCCACTAGCAGGGTTTTCTTGGTTTTTTTTTTTTTTTTCAAGTAACTAGGGATGAATATATATCAGTCTGTCCTGTATCTTCTGATTAACTCCTACAGACAAAGACCTGAAGCGACTCCAGTACCCACAATGCTTTCCCCAGTCTCATTCGGTTAAAACAGAAAGCCTGAGCTTTTTGTCATGAAGAAAACAGGAACCTCAAAACAGAGAAAACAGRGGAATTAAAAGCCTAAACTTGAAATCCAAGACCCTGTTGCCTAGTTGGAAAGCACAATGCCTGGTACAACGCCCAACTRAATTCATCAGAGCCAAAGAGCTCAAGCCAAATACAGAGATGTAGAAAAACTACAAGATTGTTTTACCAGGAGAAGAGAAATTTAACATTCAACCGTTTGAAACAAGGATAAGAATTTGAACACCTAAACTTCAAACAGTTAACTTAAATATTATAACATGAATAGTACTATGAGAGAAACTCATCAGAGAATGTAAAATATGTTGGATTTATAATAATTAAATAGCTACATTGTGATCATTTATGAAGTAAACTTAAACGTTATGTTTCATATTTAACAGGTGGCCCATATGTCATAAAGTCCAATGCATATATGAATAAGAACATACTCTAAACTTTAATCTAATAACACACTTAGGTTTTTTCCTTATTTCTTATATTCATAATACATTATTCCTATAAACATATTATAGCTCTAAAATCCAGAAAGAAAGTTTATGGATCTATGATATCAATAGGATCTGTGACGGATCCATGATTTCACCCTCTGATTAGAGTCATATGACAGAAAAATGAGATACACTCACAGATTGAATATTTTTCTTATAAAAGACTGATAAGAGTCCCCAAATGACTGGATTAAAATGCTGCATAGCAGCTATAATTCCATTTGTAGTAGAAATGTTACTTCAGCTATAAAACAATCAGTGCCAACCCATGGAAATGCTAGCGCAGGCAATCGTACCGGTTTCCAAAGAGAGTAATAATCAATTTTTCTAATAATAAAAGTTGTAATATAATATGTGAATACATACTGTAATTGGGGAAAAAAAAAAAAAAGACAATGTCTGATTTCTGAAACTAAAAGTCTAAAATTTTAGTCTGATCACCACCATTTTCCAATTGTATCTCAGGCTTGGCAGGCTCTCACTATGCAACTGATGAACCCTCCTCACCACCAGGTAGGTCGGCCMGCCCTGCATCTGCACAAACTACCTCGTCTGAGCAGCACAGCTAAAATTAGAAGCTTACAAAGCCAATTACAGATGTGTCTGAGTCTTCATATGTTTCAGAAATAGAAAGAAAACTGATAGTTACATACAAATTCATAATTCCACTGGCAAAAGAATTTCTTTGTGAGTGGGCACATACAATATTAAGATATTATTTAAGGTATTATTTAGAAAGGTRATAAGAAACAGAATATATACCTAGGTTTAATATCACTATCAATTTCAGAGAGATTTCTGAGCAATATGTTTTGTCTTGCCTATAAAGAGATTGCAGCATAAAATTAAGATAACACAGTTAAAAAGATCAGACCTAGCAAGGAGACGGTTTTGGTGTGTGTTCATTGTTTTTWAATCTGCATCAACTGAAAAAGATCTTTTTTGCCAGATATAAAATCCCCATGTCTGTTAATCAGCTCTTGGCATGGAGATTTTTGAACTTTTGCTTCTAGTAAGACAATATTTTATTTCTATTACTTTTTTTTTTACTTTGAACAATTAAATATTTTTTCAAGAATCTTCACCTGACTATTCTGAAGATTATTTTCTCTGTCAAGATCTTAACTCGATCCTGAGTATAAACTGAACACTCCTTTGATTTTAGCAATGACCATCCATTAGATTTATTTTCCTTTAAGTCTCTATTTCTAGTGACAGTCTTGAAGAGCAGCCAGCTCGCAATATACTGGTGTTACTCCAGCTTTCTGTCTCTACAGCTTTCAATTTACCGAAAAGAGGGAAATTGAAAATAGAATATAAGCAGCTCTTCAACAAAAAGATCCCACATAACAGAAAAACCTGCCAACACTACCTCAGTGCCCCTCTAGAAAATATGGTATGAAATCRGAAGGGAATTAGAAGAATGGTAGAAGATAAAATTAAATCTCAGGGTTTTTCAGAGTTAACCCWAGGCCAAACTGAAGTAACTCACTCATTTAATAGCTTAAAAAAAAAGAACTCAATGAGTAGGTTTTTGAATGGCAGCTAAGCTCTACTGCATATAAGACACATCTGTCTGAACATTTTAAAGCTCTTGGATCCTCTTCTACTCTTTAAATACTTTCACAGGCACTGATGAATTGTCATCACCTTCTGGTTTTCAGTGTTAAAACACTTTGGTTTCTTGAGCTTCCCTTCTTGATTCAGGTTTTCTGAAAACATGATCTAGAAGCTTTGGCACCTGCTTCATTTTTAAAAGCTTCTGCGTAGCATTTCAGCTGACTCACCAACCCTTTTACTGAGGTGATTAATACTTCTTGGGCTGCACTGAAAATACCTTATCTGATTGTCTTATGATCAATTAGCCTCTTTCTTTACCAAGGCTGTTATTACCAAATTAATATGGTGACGACAACCTCAATCTCTGGGGTAAACTGGCAACCCCTCCTACCTTTTGTCAGATGTGCTCATTGGCAAGACAAAAAAAAAATAAAGATTACACTAAGAGATCTGTAATTGCCCAAATCATGAATTTCCTCTCAGTTTCTTAAACATTCTCTAGTCACAACACATTATTAATGGCAGAGTGAACCAGATAAAAATCCTACTTACTGAAATTTTAGTTCATTATCTCAGTTGTTTCAGAATTCAGAAATGAAAAATAGTATCTACAACACGACAATTTGATTTTTGTTTCCACAAATTTTTAAGGTAACATTTTGACCTMCTCTTGCTCTTAAGCAAGATTATCATTCCTGCTTAAAATTAAAGCAATATTTCTTCCACCTTTGGGGTTATATTTGTTTCAACTTCAATTTCAGGAATAATTCTCTAAAAAGTAATTCCACCTGTGTACTTTCTCCCTGTACATCTTTTACTACTTTTTTTCAATAGATGTTTCAGCTGATATTTTTTAAATCATCCCTTTATCTACACGCTGTCTAAGCTCGATGACAGTTTTCTTTGGTGGTCACATTCTCCGTGTTGAGAGAATCATTCTCTCCCACAGAGATATTTAGCTTTTTTTGTATCTATCCTGGCCCCTCCATTCRTAGGGGAAAATGTGACAGCACCAAGCTGACCTATATCCTCTTCTGAGGTAGAAAACTACACTGTAAGGATGAAAATAAAAGTGATTCTGACAACATGCTATTGCTTTTGCTCTTTGAACTTCATGAATGCTGGACTCACCGACTTCACTCTACTCAATAATTCTCTAAAGATGTCAACATATTATTGATGCAGCATTTCAAAGTAAAACATCTGTGTTGAATGACAAAGTGCAGCCTCAAAATTCTGCTTCTCATGGAGGAAAAAAGATAAAAATGCAGTATTGCGTGGTCTTGAGCACTAAGAGGAAGCATTTCAGACASAAAATATTATAAGGCTTCTGTAAACATCAGCACAGTAACGGTGGAATAAGATTTAGCTGGACATGTTCTCTCAGTATTACATAAAACTATAGAAAAAATCCAATATTTATGTTCCTTTATTTCCTCCCAAGATGACCTTTTCTTTTGCCTTCTGTAGACACTTCTAGACCTTGTTTTCCTTTCTTTTTTTTTTTTTTTTGTGTAGCAGGCACCACACTTTACAGATAGTGAAAACCTAACTTTTTTCCCCCAAGCTCTGACAATGTCACTCCCTCTCGAGCTCTGAGAAAGTCACCCCTTCTGCAGCCAAAGCAGAGACCAATCGCACGCACAGGGACACGCTAAGCAGGAGTTATGCAAGATTGGCAAACTAATTGTTTAGGAGCTGTTGATACTTTCCGAGTATAAACAGGGGTGCAAAATATCAGTAAATCGTGGAAATATGTAAAGGTGCCCTCAAGCCTCACCATCCTGATTTTTTTGTTTTTGTTTTTTTGTTGAACAATAAATTCTTGGGAAACACATTTTTTCATGATTATAAAAGAAACATTTGTGAGTGTAGTACTTAGTTTGGAAGACTATGTCAGGCTCCCAAYTGGATAAGGAAATGTTTATAGAAAGCTGAAAAAGCATGTCAGCTGCTTTTGAGGTTACTAGGCCTTTGTTTCTGTTTTAATCTTGAAAAAAATTGTGCTTCCTCTATTTTCTATTCCTCTAAAATTCCTCTAYTACCTAGTGAGCTACGGTACTGTAAAATTAGTCTTGACAATTTTACCCACTGAAGGAAGGAAAAAAAGAAAATAAAAGACTGAATACATACAGATTTTAAAGGATGGTATCTTAGAAGATTGTTTCCACATGGAGTTCTTTGTCTACTATAACTTTACTACACTTCAGTACTTATTCTAAGGCTATTAGAAATACCATTGCTTTAAAGTTAATAGGAGGCTTGTTTGAAAGTCAGATCAAACCAAATCTTCAATCTCTTCTGTAATTTATCTCCTGGGTTAAAAAACTTAGTATATGTGCTATCTTGAGAACCATATTCACATAACTGTTGTTCTTAACTATCAAACTCTATTTTTTTTCTTACCCAAGGAAATCAACTCTCAGGAAGGCTATTCTGAAACTTTACTCTTTTAATAGTTAAGCATTTTGATCTAATTTCTATGCTAATTTATACTTGCAGTAACATATTTAAATGAAATATTTTTCTCTAACTGCCCCCACACCCACACTTGTAATCTTTCTGATTCTCTGTGGTATGCTAATCTTCATCTAAACTAACAACAGCTATTAATTTTGCCTCATATTTTCATTCTATTAGGACATTTCTACCTGCCCACATACCCCCAAAAGAATCAGGAATTAACAGTAAGCCTTTAGAAATCACAATGCTTACAACTGTTTGCTTTTCAAAAGCACATACTGTRTTCTTGGTTATGCAGTTATTTCACTAATCCTTATTTCCTCCAAATTTGACAGCAGTTTTCCACATGGCATGAGGTCAATTATTGATGGGGTGTCTGTGATGAAATTACTGAAATCTACAATGTTGGTGGGGTTTTTTTTTCTGTTGCTGTTTTTTTTTTAATATGTTGTTTTAATTGACCTGCACATTTGAGAAATGTCTAGTTTGTTCAGATGCCTCTACACTAACCTTCAGGAGCTCTGCTAAAACTTACACTGGCTTTTTTGGCATAGAAAAGTAGGGCATGAGATAAGTTGTTACCTCCCTTAGGTGCAGCCTTCATATGCAACCAACAGCATTACAAACCCAAGAACTAGGAAATGCTCACAGGTGCAACAAAAGTAACTTCACTCAGATGATAAATCTTGCCGATTCCTAACATTTTGGAAGTGGTAACACTAGATTTTGACTTACAGTACTTAGGATGTGGTAAAATTAAGGTTTTAAGTTTGTGTATTAAAAATTGGTAACATAAGCCATTTCTTACATTTTTCTCTGCCATCCTTCCTGCACAGCTACTTTTGAATATACTGCAAACCTATATTAATAACAACAACAAAAAAAATCAAATTAATTATGTACTATAAGTGAAGTGAAAATTCTATGTACTATAAGTGAAAGTGAAAGTGAAGTGAAAAGTGAAGTTAAAATGAATAAGTCTACTGTTCCTTTTTCAATATTCTGAAGAAATCTCATTACTATCTTTCTGGAAAGCCACCAAAAAGAGCATTTAGATGACATATGTAATGAAAAGCACAAGAACCTCTAGTCCATATCAAGTCTTCTATTTTTCAGCTAATTCTTCAGATTTTGAATTCATGCTTTCATGTTTTTATAGGGCCATCACTCTTGAAAAATACCCAGGAAGATGGAGGATCTCTTCACACAACTGTAAACTTCTGCAGAAATGTACACTGGCAACTAAATCTTTCACTTAAAACCAAATAAATAAAGGAGCCATGGAAATGGTTCTGGTGGACAACAAGCTGAACACGGGCCCGCAATGTGGCCTGGAAGCAAAGACCAACATCTTTGGTGGCATCAGAAAGAGCGTTGCCAGTAGGTCGAAGGATCCTGCCCCTCTCCTCAGCACTGGTAGGACCACATCTGGAGCACAGTGCTCTGCCTTGGGCTACCTGGTGCGAGGGAGATGTGGTCATACTGGAGCAAGGCCCATAAAGGACCACAAGGATGACACAGGGCTGGTAGTACCYGTCATACAGGCGAGGTTGAAAAGGATGGAACTGCTCAGCCAGGAGAGAAGGCGGCGATAAATGTCCAATGCAGAGGAGGGGCGTAAAGATGAACCAGGTTCTTTCTAGTGAGGCCCCAGTGAGAAGAAAAAAGGCAATGGGCATAAATTGAAATGCAAGAAATTTCACTTAAAGAYCTTTGATTTTTTTGTTATGGTGTGGGCAGTCAAACACTGGACAGGTTTTCCAGAGAGCTTGGGAGTTTTTCCACCCCTGGAGATATTCAAAACCTGACCTGACCAGCCTCCTTTAGCTGACCTTGCCTTCAGTAGGGCTAGGCCATCTCCAACGGGCCCTTCCAACCTCAGTGGGGTGGTTATGATTATTGTCTCGTCAAAAACTTCCTCCAAGTAAATCTCTGATTCTGCCAGTGCTCAACAGTCTGCTATAAAAACTTAAACATTAGGGTAAGAAGATAGCAGAAGATAATGGGAACATTTTGGTAGCAAGTAAAATATATTTCCTTGGAGTAACTGTAACAATAAATTACAATACCAGTACACTATATCTAAAGGCTGATTTTGATTGTTCTTAATAAACTCTATTGTTCAATAGGGCCTGAATGTCTAATGCAAACTCCAAACCTACCCTTTAAACAAACAGAAAAGCCAGCCATAAGTGACTAGAGCAGAATAAACTGATGATTTTACTGTCTGGAGAGAAAAAATATATATATGAGTATATAAAATATATAGCAGAAGGCAGCTAACAAGTTTCCTGGAATTTCTTACTGTCGAGATAATGGAAAAGGAATATGTGGAAACAGGCCCAGCGGACTTGGTACTTAAAACAAATAAACAGCCTCCCAAAGCCCTAAACGATGCATAGTAGACAGCACACTATTTAATACTACCAAGGCATTGGGCATAAACTTTTAAAAATTCAATAAGGGAGGAAAAATGTATTCCTCTTGACTTGATGCATATGCTATCAACACTGCGCAATATGGCTCTTTCATGTTGTCCTAGTGCTTTTAAGGGTTCAGCAGGGATTGAGTGTTTTTTAATAAATATAGTATTAACCTCACCAGCAGACGTGGTCTCTTTTTGTGGAAGACAGGGTGAGCATCTCACCTCCCCAGGAAAAAAGTTTCTTGTAAAATAAAAAATTAAGTAAGACAAATTCTTTTGCTTCTCTGTTTTACTTTAGCGCTTATGTGTTTACTAGCTCTTTTCAAAGATTTTTCTTTTTTCTTCAATGAAAAGGAATCAAGATTTAACTAAAGGCTTACAATTCTCACCTAGCAACTAAATTAATAATAGCAGTATTTGTAACTTAAAACAATATAAGACTTTCTCCTACAAACTTTAAAAAAAACACACAGTTTGGTTTATAGTCATATTAACTACCTAGGAAAAAATAGTGAAGCTTCAAAAGTGATAAAATGGGTAAGTTAGTTGTAAAATGGCAGAATAATGGCTTTTAGAGGGAGAAAAACCTGCAGCTTCATGTTGTTCTTACAAAGCGAGGGGAACAGTCTCTACACACTTCTACCTGTAAGGTGGGTTGCAAATTACAGTCAATCAAATAAAACCGTAGTCTACATAAGCACCGTATAAACCTTTAAAATGCAAGAAAATGAGGAATTAGTGAAGTGAACAAAATTATCAAAATATTACCTGTCTGAAATACTAACAGAAAAGTGAGAAAGCCATTATGTTTACGGGAAGAGACGGTTTTAATTAAATGAATCTTCAGAAACTGTCCTATCAGTAAGCTCATTAGTTGCAATAAAAGCTCTTCCTGCTGATCTACAAGCACTTAAAAACCAGAATTTGTTATACTTCAAAGAAAAAAGGTATCTTTAATTCATGTACTGCAGCAGTGTATTAAGCCTACTTCTAGTATTACAAAAGCAGATAGGAAAACCTTAGCACATAACGGAAAAAACAAATTTAATAACCTGAAGTAAACAACTATGGCATAGGTCATACGTCCATTGCTGCTTGCCTGTCACAGATATATACACATAAAACCTCAAAATCCCTTGTTTTAATGGAGGATTTATATATATATGTGTGTATATATATATAGGTGATTTTACACATTTTGAAGTCCTCATATCACATTTTAGGAATTATACTAAGATGTATAAAGTACTATAAAATAGAAATTAGTTTGACAACAAACAGACATAACACTGCTTTTAAAGCCTCACAATTTATGTTAAGAGCTTAATGAATGACACTTATACAACAGTATTATGGAAACTATTTGATGAAACACAAGGAACAAGAATATTTCTTCTAAAAGGATGAAACAGCTATCACATTTTAAGGGAGAATCAATCAGCAATGCATAGCTTTGAAAAACAAATAATTGACTGATTAAAAATGAATTGCTAAACATTGCAATAGATATATGTTAAATCTGAAGGATATTGGAGAAAAAGGGGAGCCCAAATGGAGCCGATTAAGAACGTTTACAGTATAATTGATAAAAGTATGGGGAAAAAAATACAAACTGACAAAAAWATGGAAACAGCATTTTAAGAAATTCAGGGAGAAGCGGCAAGTAAAATACACGTACAAATATGAATGATGGGAAAGGGAAGTGCTCGCTATTTTGAACATTATTTTCAGCCAGCAGTTGAGAGAGACGTTCTGAGACTGAAGGATTTCACAGGAAGGAGTTACCAGGTGCAGGACGCAGGGGCTGGATGCTACAAGCAAAGTTGGATCAGGTAAGAACTCTAAAAGGCACCTTTGAAAGAGCTTGGGACAAACTTGCACTAAGGCTCTTGTCAATCTCTTGATGGTCACAGAAACAGAATATCAAWCAAACAAACAAACAAACAAGAGAGAACCGAGATGCATAGCAGAGTTCTATAGGGTCAAATTAAATGACCACCAAATAATGGTCTATTCTCAAATTAAAATTCATGTAGCAAAAGATGCATAAACAGCATTTGAGCAATACTGGACATAAAAATTTGATTTAGAATTTTAAAAGGGCATTTACCAATAACAGCTTTATGACACAATAATTTCACATTTTATTTACAGAAACAAGTATGCAAACATGATACAGAAGCTCACAACAACAACAAAAAAGCTTACAACAAAGCTATGGAAAAAAAGAATATTCTTAGTAGCCATCATAGATTTATTCTTCAGTATTAATTATAAAAAAATATATATTTCGGAGAACAGTTTAGTGCAACCATGAAGAGAACTGTGCTGCCCCTAATCTTTACTAGGCCAAAGGTAGAAAACATGTTTTAGAAACAAAACATTGAAATAAAATATGACCAGTATGGCTCACATAAAACTGAGCATTGTAGTATTATGATAAAAATCCAGAGAATTATCGTGCATTTCTTCACGCAGCAGGCTTTCCACCACAGAAGCACATATGCAAGCAGAAGCTTCCTAGTGGATGACAGGGAAAAGAGAGGCAGACTTCCCACCTCCTGGAACATCTAGACGTAACCCTCATAGTCAGCAATCTTCCAGATTTAATAGAAATTTGAATTACCCCCAGTAAAGAACACAGGATTATTCCTAAATTCTGCTTCTTGGGATGGAGAAGCTCCTGGCTGTATATCCATATTCTACCAGAACACAACCCATATATTGTATTTGACTAGATAATCATCAGGTTATAAGATTTTTGATGACTTTCCATTTCAGTCTCCCTAGTGAGCACAGTTCCTTGTAACACCTGTGTTTACCAGCTCGCTCTACAAGCTGTAATGCAAAAACAGAGGCACGGTAGAACTGCCAAATGCTATTAAAATTTGGCATTACATGGCACATATTTGAATGGTTTATGGTATTCATGCATAAATTCCAAAATCAAAACATACAAGGGAGAAAATAAGAGACTAAAGTAATGAACTAGCAGAATATTAAGCCTAAGAAAACTTAAGAAAATATTAAGACTAAGACAAYTAAGAATTAGGACAAGTTAGGACAAGTTATTTAAAATAATAGCAGTTAATGAGAAGGGCTAAAATATAAAAGCACTTATTGGTTATATTCTAAAATATGTAACTTCTCCTCTGGGAGAAAAATATGTAACTCCTCTGGGAATTAAGGAAGATGTCTATTACAGAGATCATAATCTGGTTGCTGTTTACTGGGCTKATATCATCTCTATATCTCTATCTATCTATATATATATAAATGATTTAAGAGAATCTTGGTAGACCAGAATTGTCATCTAATCTCCACAAGATTTAATAAAAGGAGCAATCTGAGACAATTCAAGGAAAATTAAACCATCAACGATCACCGTCATTGATGGTTAACCTGTTAGCATCGATCTGTGTATCAGTGGAATGAATCAAGCCAAGTTACTCCCTTAGGCTGGATAGAGTTGGCTCTGACCAGGGGTTATTCATAAGCAATCCTGAACTGACCTTTGGGTAATCATAACCAAAAATAGCCACTTAATTAGATAAACRCACTGGTACACTGAGTTGTTAGAGATGTCCTGGGGCTCTGCCTTTTCTACACAGTAAAATGCAAATACAAAAGTCTCTCAATTAATACACTGAAACAAATGAAAGGCATAAACTTGAACACACATGATCATTGATTTTTGCCCTACAGCACACTTGAATCGGAACAAAGATCCATCTAGCCAACAGCAGGTACTTAAAAAAAGGATAGAAAATCTACTAGTAAACAATGATAATTTTACAGGATACATTGTGGGGTTTTTTTAAAATATGTATCTCAGAATCTTTCCATCCAATAATCAGTAGCCTCATGTAAAACAATTAGATAATTAAAAAAATAGCCTCTTGTAAAACACAATTTAGTTACTCTGGCTGATATACAAAATTTAACCACAATGTAAACAACAACATGAAAAAATCAGTGACAAATTGATGGTGGCTTCTATGAAAATACTGAACATATAAAGGAGAGACTTATTACCAATACAAACAGTTGTATGAAGGACTGGAAAGTATTTGGCAGGTCTTGGAATATACCTGAATTTTTAAGTGTTTATAAAGGACTAACTGAAATTGGAAGTGTTAAGAACACTGGTAACAACCGAAAATCTACATGAGTGACTGTTATCTCAAATTCTCTATCAGGAATTTTTGCAGTTTGTAGCAGGGAGACTTGAGTGAGGCATAGTAGTGAGGCTGGGCAAAGCAACACAGATAGACACTGATATTCTAATAATCATATTTTAGCTTATGTCAGTTAACTCAGACATCACAGAGTCACAGAATGGTTGAGGTTGGAAGGGACCTCTAGAGATCATCTAGTCCAACCCCCTGCTCCAGCAGGGACACCCAGAGCACGGGACACAGGGCGGCATCCAAACGAGTTTGGAAGACCTCCAGAGAAGGAGACTCCACAACCTCCCTGGGCAGCCTGTTCCAGGGCTCTGTCATCCTCACAGCAAAGAAGTTCTTCCTCACATGTTTCCTGTGCTTTAATTTACACCCATTACCCTTTGTCCTATCACTGGCCACCACTGAGAAGAGCTTGGACCCTCCCCGCTACATTYTCTCCTCAGGTACTTATAMATGTTGATAAGATTCCCTTTCAGCCTTCTCTTCTCCAGGCTAAACAGGCCCAACTCATTTGGTCTCTCCTCATACAAGAGATGCTCCAGTCCCTTAATCATCTTTGTCGCTCTCTGCTGGACTCTCTCTAGAAGCTCCATGTCCCTCCTATACTGGGAAGCCCAGAACTGCACCCAATAMTCCAGCTGCAGCCTCACCAGAGCTGAGGAGAGGGGCAGGATCCCCTCCCTCCACCTGCTGGCAATGCTCCTGCTCACTCCCCCTGATGCAGGCCAGGATCTCACCCAGTTCCACCCAACTTCATCTTCCTGCAAGAACATGACAGTGCTGAGGCGGTGTCAGCTTCTAACTCCATGCTTAGTCATTTTAAATTCATCTGTGAGTTTATTTGCAGAAGTAATTCCTAATTCAGAAGTTAAATGTAGAAATCCACTGCTGCTCATACTGAGATTTATGAAATTCCACCCTGCGTGATAAAGCAGTAAGAAGACAAAAGTGTTTTCCCAACTTCCAGTGCTACTGTTGCATGAAGAATTCACATGCAGAAGAGATTTTTTTCTGATTTATAAAAATATAAAATATTTAAATGGACAAAATTGAAAGCCTTTGTACCTTTCTGACTTAGAAGGCACTGAATACCTACTGTTCTTACAGTTTAKAAGATCGAAAATTTGAAATATAGAGTAATGAATATCTCCAAGAATACAACAGTTCAAAATGCTGATGTATGGCATATACTATTCATAACAACCTCAAAAATAATATTTGTGACTAATAAAAAATCAAAAGGAATCAAACTTTCAGTTAGTTAATACATACCTTTACTAGCTTTATCTAAATGCTGAAAATCCTCTACAAAGTTTAGGATATCCTGATATTTTTCTTCACAAACTTCTACAAGAAAATGGAGCAATGTTGTTTTTTGATCTGCTGAYTTAGTGTCCTTCAGCTAGGAAGAAAGAAAAAGTTAAAACTTTGAGAATAATACTCTACATAAATATATTTTGATAAATAATATACAATATTAATTGTGAATACAAAAATGTGAAGAATGAACTGCTGAACAGGTATACACCTTAAGTAAAATTCTAAACAGTTTGCGGTTTTATTTTTCACCCTGTTGAAAGCTCTTACCAGAATTGCATTAAATGCTTGTTTTGTCATTCTATGCAATAGATGAGTTTCTATACAAACACCACCCACGATCTAACCAATATAGAAGTTGAGGGCAAAAGTATAAGTAGATCTTGAGAGTGCAAATTGTCAGAACTAAATCAGCAAAATCTACCATTATAAGGCACAACAATCCACTGTGATCCAATTTCACTGTCTGAAATGACCTGCACCGTAATGAGGCGTACGCAGCAGGATGCCCAACCCCAGGCCTCACAAGTGCTGGAAGTTGCAGCACTCTCAGCAAAGCAGAGGAGTTTGTTCCTCAGTCTTTCACAGCACAGACCTCACAGCTTAAGGATACTCGGGTTCCTCCAACATTCTCAACCACAAACTTCTCTGTCTGAACTCTACAAACAATGAACAGGATTTGAAGCCCCACAATTTGAAAACTCATATCCACAAACAGAAAGTATTGCCATTTTAAAATAACATCTTACAGAAAAGTGCTTGTCTATTGTCTTTTAAACCCTATTTCTGCAAAAGAATTTCTGCAGAAAAAGCACCTCTATACATGATATGCATGAAGTGTCTGCAGGGATCAATGCTGCCAAGTTATACACAGTACCTTAGAGTTTCTGACAAAAATATTGTTAGTGAAGAATAATTAGCACTAAATAAATATAAAACGCATGTTAACCAGTTTCAGTTTAAAGATTGTGTCTTAATCTGGTTACCATGAAAGACACAAATGGTTGGCAATGCAAAACAGCAGGAGAGTAACTAAGAAAGAATATCCCATGGTTGCCAGTTTCTTACAAAGATACTTTTCTCACATCTGTACTTCCCAGTACTCTCAAACATCTCAGAAAGGGCATTTTAGTGACATTAGAAACAGATAAGAATACATTGTTTGCTTTTTCCATGCTTAATTAAAATACTTTATTTCCCATGCTTAATTAAAATGAACAATTGTGTATTGGTAATTACCACTGAAGTTAATATTTCACATTTTACTATGAAAATTGAGAGATGTTTTTCAAAGAACAAGATATGTCCATAAATACAATGATATATACTCTCCTAGCATATGCTTCCATTAAATCAAATGGATTAATTCAAGATAGCGTTTCCAAAACAAGCACAAATTGGGTACTTGGAAAGGGGAAATTACACTCGACCAACCTGAGAGTCTTCTATCATGAGAGGACTGGAGGAGTGGACAAGGGGAAAGGAGTGATGCTGGAAGGAGTGATGCTAGTTATCTTGACTTGAGCAAGGCTTTGGAGAATGTCCTCCATAACATCCTCATAGACAAACTGAGAAAGTGTTGACAAGCAGACAGTGAGTGAGAATGAAAATTGACTGAAATGCTGGGCTAGCAGCACAGTAACCAAGCCCTGGTTAGTCATTAGCAGTGTGTGCCCAGGCCAATGTGGTTTCATGTCCCCACTGATCACCCCAGCATGGGACAGACTGCACCCTCACCACGTCAGCGCATGATTCAAAATGTGGAGAGTTGATGCAGTAGACGGCTGTGCTCCCACTCAGAGGGACAGCTGGAGAAACAGGCAGTCAGGAATCTCCTGGAGCCAAAAAAGGCTCCTAGTGAGGAATAAACCCTGACAACAGGGTACAGGCTGGGGCTGACAGGCTGCAAAGCAGCTTTGCACCAAAAGATCCAGGATCATGGTGGAAAATAAACTGACCTCGTACCAGCAACTGAAGCAAAGATGACTAACAGCATCCTGTGCTGCATTAGGGAGAGAGTTAAAGGTAGGTGAGGGGCAGGATCCTTCGGCKCTGCTCAGCACTGGTCAGAGCACATCTGCGGTGTCTACTGCAGTGCTGTGCCCACTTCTGGGCTCCGCAGGGCAAGACAGACAGACTGGAGACAGCTGAATCCAGCAGCGAAGCCGCTGATGTGCTGAATACCTGGGCCTTTCTTTGGTGTTTGGGATGATGATAAAATGTGTCCTTCTCAGCTGACACTGGTAATATGAATTCAGTACAATAGGAAAATGAAACACGCAAACTCCCAGGGAGTCAATCATCCTCTCTCTCTCTGCAAGTTACACTTACCCTGGGAGATGCAGTGCTAAAAACCTGAAGTATTATAGACTCTCTATAGACTATCTCTAAGGCCAAGGTTTTTGCTCTGTCTCCAACAAAACCTGTAATAATTTACTAAGTTGCCTGTAATAATTTGCTAAGTCAATACACTAACCTTCACTGACATTAAGGTGGCATTATCTTCACTCAGAAAAAAGAGCAGGATTAATGAACTACCTGCCTGAAATATACACCATGTGTATTTCAAATACATGAAATGCTTTGTAATTTGAACTTCAATTTTATACTTGAAGATTTCTTATGCAATATAATTATACTGAGTCCTGGGATGTATGTTTATGCATTGTGAATGAAGCCTGGGAAGGAATAAAACAGCATCAACAGTTCGGAGTGCTGTATGAGCACCAGCATAAACAAAACCTTTCTTTATGTCCTTATAGCCTTCTGTCTACTTTACCAACCTGATCAAAAGTAGCATCTTTTAAGCATATAAGCAAAACTTATGTGCTAGATATATTTTTTTTTTACATCACCATCAATACGAAGTTCCTAATTATCTTTGTAGGAAGTTTTCCTATTTTTTTATCCAAGCTTCCTCTGCTACCACCAAACCAATTATTTTATCTACCTTAGTTGCACCGATCAATGTCTAAAAGGCTTCTTTATCATAAATTAATAACCTAAGAACACTTATGTCTTCCTCCTACTCCTCACATTTCTTTTCTAAATGAAATACACCCAAGTGCTTTCCTTTTTTTCTTACAGAAGTTTAGCAGTATTACATGTTACTACACTCTGGATTCTTACCAGTCAGTCTGTACATTTTTGTTAGTGCTGCATACAAGACTTCCCTTAAGGCCTTCTCAGTATCAAATACACAGGAATAACCAACATATTTAGATTACACAGAAGGCCTTCTAAAACACAGAAAAAAATGCCTCTTTTGCAACAGAATTTATTGTTGAGTCTTGCAACCCCAAATAACCTCTGCAAACGTAAGATCCTAGTTTATCAAACGCATTTAATGCCAGTGCACTACCCTGTTAGCCAGGTCTTGAAACATATTTTCTGGAATATTACCTAGATACTTCTTCCTTATTTTCATTGTTTATATATAACAGAGCCCCAAGTTYAGTATTTTGTGACAGCCTTTCATCTTTTTCATCTTCTAGATGCTAGATTATTTCTCCAAGATCATGTTGATCCTGCTCTCCTAAGTACCTGTAACATTTAACTTTGCATGACTTATTACTTCCATAAATATATATATTTTTTCAATTTCTTACACTTAAAAAAAACCCAGAGAATATAACTGGATCTAGGACTGATCCTGGTAAAAATGTATTTCTAAAGAACTCCCAAGAGTTCTTTAAAACTCTTTAGTAGTTTTAACTAAAAGAGAGTAGTTCACTTAAAGAGAGTAAGTATCTCTACTCTCTGTAGAGAAAGCCTTTAATTCCTATCTTATAAAATMTATTTATTTCTCAACAACAGGTATTTTTAAATTCAATGATTTTATCTACACTACATTCYTCTAGGTCACTGCTACATGCTTAAGTATTTACTTTAAAATAGGTATGGCTTATAAGTTACAACTTGAATATGATACCTATTTTCTGTGTATTTAACACTGGAATACTAGAGTAACAGAACTTCTGKGCCATGGCAGAGTAAGGCTGATGATTTTGAAGAATGTAGGAGTTAACATAAAAGTGTTACATTTTCTCCATTCTGTGAGAAGGAAGCTATGAAAAGACAAAGAATACATCTTAACTTCAAAAATAATTCCTTCTTCATAAGAATTGTTAAACACATGTCTGAATAGTTTGCMGTGACCATGCAGTGGGTACAGGAAAACAAAATTGGAATTGTTAAGGAGTCGGGAGGCGAATAAGCTTAGATTGGATTACAAATTAAAACTTAGGAAAGGATAGATATCTTATTGCATATACCTAATCTTTCATCTTTTGGCTTTTATGTAAGAAAAAATAAATGAAACACAGGGAAGTGATGAGATACTGAGCTTTAAAATAAAAGARTCAGATAAGGAGAGGTTTTATGCACAAGAGAGAACTGTATAAAAAGAGAATAAAATGTGACAGTCAAAAATATCCAGACACACAGGACTGTAATGCTACTATAACAAAATTGATACAGTCCTTCTGCAGCCTTATTTAATTAGGCTCTGTATTATTTCCTAAATATAGAAACTTGCAAAATTTTATACGCAAGCTAATCTCCAAGCACACTGTACGAAGTGTAGTGTATCACTGAAGCTATCAGCTACTGTTAAGAATAATGACAAAAATGAAAACAAATTATYAACTGCCACAAAGACAAAGCCAAGTATCTAGGAGTGTAATTAAAAAAAAAAAAAAAAAGAGTGAACGCAAGAGCAGGACTTAGCACGGGCATTTCAGAACTCACTTTACACAAGGAGCTGAGGTTGTATCCAAAGGTCTGCGCGTTCCGAGAACCTGCATTCATGTAGTTTCCCATTAACAACACCAGTTCCAGGAGCTTGCTGAAGCTTTTACTCTTCTTTATCTCTTCACAGGCAGCACTGACAGCCATGATGTCAGGTTTGATGTTGTTCACCTGCTCCTCAAACTGAAGCTTAAAAAGAATAGCACTGAGCCGTGGCCGTAGTCTCTTCACATTGCTCATCTGATTGAAAAGAAAATAGGAGATTTCCTTTAAAATTCATGCTATACTTCGGCACTGTACAAATGCATACCATCTGAAATGATTTATTGGTGTGACAGGCTTGAGGAAGCAATATATCTGCTATAACTGATAGCAAATGAACGAATGAATGAGAGACACTTGGGTAAGCAACTGAAATCTCATCTTGTGGTTAATAAGAACTGCCTCCATCTTCCCATCCTTTCCCAATAACTAGTATGTGTAAGCAATAAAAGATAAAGTGTCATCATATATCACATCTGTCAACTCACACACCAAATCCTATAAAACTAATCCAAGTTTATGACCCAGTAGTCGCAAAGTAATGAAAGTAGTTCCCAAATTTTGTATAAGTCGGAATTTACCAAAACAAGGCAAATCTCATTTTCTGGTACAAATATTTCAAAGCTGATTGCAATAAGATTATACTATAAACTTGCTGGAAAACATAGCTTTGAAGAACAATTTCTTCTATGAAACATGATAGCATGTGTTTATATATGCCAGTATTTATAGGGCACTATAGTCCTAGCTCTTACACAGTTAATTGGATGGAACAGAACACTCCGAAGGAAACCAAGAGCTTGGGCAGACTGTATGCAAAACACTGGGCCTGCTTTATGCTTTACTGCTCAGGGATTTTCAAGTGAAGTTTCAATCTTCCTGCAGGGMTTTGGTCAATGAGTTTCCACCCTGGAGACAGTTTCCATATCACTGCCATGCCCAGACTACGAGACTGCAAATTGTGTTTGTTCTTTCAATCAAGGAACCKGTAAGGCATTCCATAATTTCCTCCTCCTCTCAAGCTTCCAGTGCTCCACCCAGCCATGCAACTCCACACGGGAATCTTAACATCTTAGGCACTGAATAATACTTGGAAAAATGCAAAAACACTTAAGTTAATTTTAGATGAGTTTTAGATATTTCCATTCCTATTTCGTCGCTGTATGTGTTGCTTAAATTCAAATACCGTTAYTTTTCCTTAACAGCTATTTTTAATAAATATATCACACTACTGAATGCTATTTATTATCTGATGAACACAGAGCATGTGCCTGCAGCTCATCCTGAGCTAACACCCAGACTACAACCGCTGTGATGGTTTTACTGCAAGACCAGGCTGGGAGCTGCTCTGCAGGTTAAGGCTCAGCAGTGGTTGAAGTGTCCTGCCTGCTCTTAGGGTCCCTTCTTCAATTTCATTTTATCTGAAAGGAATTGCGCTTACATGCTCTCCTGTACTGCAAACTCAAGCATTGCTAGGGGAAATAACTGCATATTTTACTTCAAGATTTCCTATCTGAACTAAAATGCAAATGTATATGTGTATTTTTTCCACTGCTAGCCTAGCTATGGGTTACAAACAATTCCTTAAAGCCTTAGAGGTTGCTGTGCTTTGAAGGGGGATGTTGCTATTTCATGGTCAACTTTTAAGGGCACTCTCTATGAAACCTATGCATCTGAAGATCCTAGAAGCATATAAACCAGAATCTTAATTAACAAGTTCTGATTTTCCAAAAAAAACATTTGGTACTTTCCTATCTTAAAATAGAGTCAGACATTAACTGCTAGAAAGAGAAATATATTTTACTTTTTCATGAGACATAGTAATAAGTGGACTGTGACACTTATTTTATACTCAAAAGTTCCGCAGGAACTTAAGGAAATATTTCTTGACAGGGTGACAGAGCCCTGRAAGAGGCTGCCCAGGGAGGCTGTGGARTCTCCTTCTCTGGAGATCTYYCAAACCCACCTGGATGCCRCCCTGTGCCCCRTGCTCTGGGTGTCCCTGCTGGAGCAGGGGGTTGGACTAGATGGTCTCTAGAGGTCGCTTCCAACCTTAGGGATTCTATGAAGGTGTTTAATGAATTAATGTTTCTTCATTTCATGTTACCTCCTTTTTTTCCTCAGTAGTGTTTCATGTAACATTTCAACAAGTACAAGAAATCTTAAACCAGGTATTTTTAATTTTATTTAATCGCATTRCCCTTGGGAAAATAAAATCTCACTGTTGAACTGCTGCGATTATTCAAATTCTCCAAGACTATTGCCATCACTACTATACATTCATAACCAATAATGCCTTTTCCTTTCTTTYCAAAAGGTAATTTAAACCTTATTCACTAGTAAATTACAACATTAATTTAACTTTTTAATTCATRGGTAAGTCTTATTTTTTCTTCCAGAACAGTAATATAGAATTTCTACTATTCRGTTTTCTTTCATACCTTTTAAAATTGATTGGGATAGGAGTTGGGAAAGGAAGTCAGGAGAAAAATAGCTTCAAAGGAGTCCTTTAAATTACATTTGGCTGTTCAAATGTGGAAAATCTGGTTTAGTCCAGCATATCTTTCTAAATGTTGCAATTCTACTCTAAATATGCAACCTATATTATCTGCTTCAAATAACTTCTTTATGAAGGTCTTGTGGAACTAATTATATCCAATTAAAATGTTTGTCAGCACTGAAAAGATTATCTTGATTATAAAAAAATGCTACATGTGCTACAAAAATTCTAATGTTACTCTATATGCCAAACCAAAAATGGCAATTTCTAAAGACTGAAATAATAAGTATTCCACATCACAGATATGCATTATATGGACACAAAAAAGCACTTACGCATAAAGAACAAAAGGCTTTATCAGAATGGACAGAACCCCAACAGATCATTAAGTTCCAAAAATTTATGTTAAAAACAGAAGCAGAAATATCTTTTTGGAAAAATGAGAAACGAGGGCTCAGAGTCTCAGAAGAAATGCCACTGTTTTTGGTTCTATCTATTTACCTGTTTGCTATGTCGATATTGAGAAGGGAAGAGGGGGACAGTTTCCATAGCACTGTAACAGCTTTCTTTGTGATATGCAGTCAGCAAATAAATTCCAACTGTTATGTTCATGCATCTTATCACAAGAGATAAGAAAGAAAGTGGTGCAATATTCAGAGGATTATGGCTCACATCACACACTTTCTTAAGCACAGCCAATACACATAAAAGTTCTAAAAAATTCCTCTGAAATCCTGAAAATAGGCAATCAGAATAATTAAGGAGGTAGACTACACATGTCAGAGAACTCTGTGTATGGGTAACACAGATTTACTGATCTCTTGATCTGAAGTTTAGGCAGTGGCATTTTCCTAAAAATAAATCATCCAAAAGTGAAAGGATCTGATATTAGACCTGAATTTCTCAAAACTTTCTATTTTTAGCAGATCTAACAGCTGTCAGAAAAAAATATTTTCATTAAAAGGTACATATGGAACAGATGCCACTAGACTGAAAAGCTTTCCTCATGGGAAACCAAGTCAGAGCTTAGCTTCGAAAGGATCTTCTATAAAACCTCCAATTCAGCCAGATGGCAAAAATAAATGCCTACCAGCAGTCGAGAAGTCACTATGGAATATGATCCAGAATAATAAAATCTTGAACCAAAAGAAAACTTTCTAGAAGTGAAATGGATCTAGCTGCATTACAGACAGAAAGATCTGATAAACTTAACTGTAAGAATTCTCATTTTCTTTCCTGCTATTAGGAATAATAAATGACTCAAGCACTGTATTAGGGAAAATTAATCTTTCGAAACTCTCCTAGGAAAGCTGGAATTACTGATGGAGAATATTGAAAAGCAACAGATACACAGAACTACTACAGGATGACAGAATAAGGTAAAATTTATGTAAGAAATTCTATGGGAAGTAGTTAATCAAAATTTCTTAGCTATGTTTCATTTCACCACTTCAGGATTTTAAACAAGCTGAAATGGCATTAGAGATACTCAAGCCTCAGGTATTATAGAGGACAGAGTACCCACCTACAGATACAGCGAGAGCTGAATATTTTCCAGGCTCCAGTGAAAAACATTAATACATTCTGAGCTAGTCTCAATGTGAGCATGCAGGTGAAACCATCACTTGAATATGGAATTGATCATTTTAAGTGTTTGYTGAATTATTTAAGACAAACTAGCCTTCATCAGGCCTCACTCTAATCTTCAATTTACTCTAGTGAAATCCTCTCCTTTGGTATGAACTCATTAAAAACACATCCATCAATGAACAAGCTGTGAAATCATGTGAGGACAGCTTGCCAAATTCTATTCAGGTTAGCTACCACTGTACTTCCTAACAAGGTCTGGGCATTAATTATTTCTGAAAGAATATTCCATAATTCCCTCGGTTTTCACTTTGAGTAAATAAAAGTACAGTGCAAAGGAATGTTTCTCTTTCTTTGCCCTGAAAATATGGGAGGATAGTTGTGGGATTTCTAAATGTCACAGATTTCAAGATAGGAAATAAAGCAGGAGCTCTCACACAGGACTCCTGAGACGCTCTTCTTGGACATGGGCTGTTGTACGTTTGCCTACACCAAGGTCAAAGATCCACTAAAAGCATTGTAACAAATATGAATATTTTTAACTACAAAATATTTCAGAAGGAAGGACAACATTATGAATTCAGAAATGGATTTTTCTTGGACTTTAAATCTATGTTAATAAATCTCTGTCACTAACGATTACAAGCATGGTATAGTCCAAATCTTTTACCACAGAATTCAGCTCCCTCCATACAGCACGACCAAATTAAAATTACTATTGCAAATAGTTTGTGGTGTATCAGTTGTTAGCATTGCTGGATAGTTGGCATGGACAGACTGTATGCCTCAGCATTAGCAATGTTAAGTAATTTACGCAAAATAAATTGTTGACCTTATTGTGTGGGGAAGGGGTTGGGAGGAGGTGGATTCGCGCTGCCAGGACGCAGCTCTAACTGCAGTTTCTGGGKGGCTTTTTTAGTTATTTGGATAGTTGGGTTTTTTGCTGCTGCTTTTTGTGCAGTCACAGGAAAACCTAACCTGCCAGAACATGCAGGCACATACTCTTCACAGTRGGCCAACTATATTGCAAGTATTTTGACACTCACCTCTATAAACTGAGAGAGCTAAGAGGTAACAGAGCCCTGGCACAGGCTGCCCAGGGAGGYTGTGGAGTCTCCTTCTCTGGAGGTCTTCCAAACCCTCCTGGATGCCGCCCTGTGCCCCGTGCTCTGGGTGTCCCTGCTGGAGCAGGGGAGTTGGACTAGATGATCTCTAGAGGTCCCGTCCAACCTCAACCACTCTGTGATTCTATGATGTAGATGATCCCTTGCCTTGCCCTGAGGCCCTTGAGATGCCTGGTTGGGAAACACAGGGACACCTGCTAAAGCCCTGAAAAGCTGGAACCAGCATAGCTGCAACACAACAACTTCCCTGTGACTTGACTCTCCATCTCCTCCATCAGGAGAAAGGGAGATACACTTTGCAACCATGGTAACTTGTCTTAATAAATAACAACGATAAGGATAATTCTCAGCAGGCACAAAACTGTTCAGTTTGGCTGGGTCCTCAGCCCATGAGAGCTGGCCCATGGTAATATCCCAAATATGCTAGGAATTGTTTGGGAAACTGCAAATCTGCAAGGCCAAAAGCACGACAGTCTCTATTCTAGCAAATCAGAATCTGAATCAAAAGCAATATTAAAACATGATAAGAACTGACCTCAGAGGGTTTTGGTCACTATTATGTGACCTGTACAATTTTAGGGAGAAGAAGAAGAAAAAAAAAACAGTCTGCATATGCCAAACTTCACTTAGAGATCAAAGGAATTGAGTTCATGAGCTCATACAGAGAAAAAAAAATACCAAAACCTGTATAGATTACCTGAATCATTAACATTAGCAAGCTATTTTAATGAACTATTATTTTGCTTCCTCTCAAACAAAAATGCATTGAAGAGCAAGAGAAAAAAAGTATTCAATATTTGCCACGAGTACTCTAGAATAAAACAGTAATGAAGACAAATTCACTCTCTGTCATTCCGGAATCTTTCCCCTTATTTAAACGATAACGTGTTGGCCATGCAAGACCTGAGGTAAGCATAACTCAAAAAATGGTATATAATGCTGTGCTATCAAATCTTTCTTATATTTAATTTGAGGAGAGGAGAGGAGAGGAGAGGAGAGGAGGGGAGGGGAGGGGAGGGAGAAAAGAAGAGTGGGAGACAGCTTGCCATTTGAAATGAAGTTTCAGGTGGCTTATCTGGTAAAAGGAGATCAGATAATGGTGCTGTAACCTACACGATGGCCAGGAGTTGCAATCTGGTATCATGACTGCACAGCATTTATTTTCATCACAAASCTGTTTATGTGTATTTAAGTAGTGATATCACAGTAATTGCAATATTTATATGCCAGAAGCTATCCAAAACAGATCAGTGTATATAGAGAATGATTAAAAAAAAAAAAAGGAAGGCAAGGAAACAACCTTCAGAGGTCACTCACTACATTTTAWTCCCCTATGAGTGAAGCAACTGTATCACACAGAAGGGATATTAGCACCATCTACTCACAAAAACACCCTGATTACGAAGGCTCATAACATCCTCTAGTCAATCTAGTCTATTGTTATTGTTACTATTAAAAAAAAAATCCCATTATCTAATCTGTATCTTTTTTTGTAGATAATAGAAGCCTATTACATGCTGCTGTATCAACCATCAGTATGCAGGACAAATTATTCTCTTCATCTTTCCAGTTTTCTTGTACATGTTTTGAGAGAAAAGCCTCTCTCGGTCTTAAGTTGAAGAACCCCAATTATTTCACAGCACAGACAGCTAGCTGGTCAGCAGAAGACCCTTCATCCTAACTCCATGGCAAGAGGGTCACAGCACATCATACACAAAACCACTTATCTCACTGGCCCTCCAGGTGACTAAAATGTTAAGTCCTAGAGCAAACTGATACATATTTGCCAATGAGAGAAAGAACTAATTAAAAAATATACAAATAAATAAACCAAAAACCCTACACATCACACACACTGTTAATAGTCACCTGCTGAGATGACCTGCTGAAATCCCTTTCTTCTCTGATGGGTCTCACTGCAGTTATGTGACTCATTTTACAGGCATAGTATTTATTATTGACAAGTTCTATATAATATACTCAATATCCTTTCATAAACAATGTAACCTCTAAGAAAATATGGAGGTGAAGTTCATTTTGGAAAAAGTTACTTTAAGAAAATCAAGTGCAAAATATAAACCACAGTAAAACAAATACAACTGAATATTTAAATTTTTGCAAGCACAATGATGCTTCATCAAGAATTTGAACAACAAAACATTCAAAACAATTCAAGATAGTATTATGTAGAGAAGGTAAAGCACTCAATAAAATGAACAGCTTTAACAGTTTTCATAAAATAGTGCAAAGATGTATGCAAACAAACAACTCTAAAAGCTCCAAAGTAATAGCTGATAGCATCTAAGCTCTGATACAGCATCCTGCAATAAGTGAAAAAAAAATAACATACAAAAAAATAAACCATTTTATCTAAAGAAAACCTAATGTCTGGAAAGGAAGATAAGGGTAATAAAGGATTTATTTTATACTTACTGCTGTATGAACAGAAAACACAAAAGTGTGAAACGACTTAAAAAGAGAAAGATAAGTGCAGAAACCACAAAAGCTACCCATAGAGTCACCAAAAAAGAAACCAAAAATAAGCAAACAAACAAAAAACATCCTCCTGGAACGACCCTGTACTGTTTTAAGAGCCATGTTGTCCACGTCCTTAAGCCAACAAAGAAAGTTTATTAACTTCAGTTGAAGTAAAACATATGACAGCCATAACCTGACAGTATCTTAATAACTATCTAGCTGTTTCTTTGACAGCAGCAGATCTCAACTTGGAATCCAAAGTCAGAAGGATAAAAGAGGGTTTATATTATTAAAATTATAACATTGCACAAGTGGTAATTGTCAGTTTATTCTTTACTTATGGGTTTCTCTGAGRGCCAAACAGTTTAGCATTTGAGTTAAGACAAGATGCTTTGTGTGCTCTAAAGCACATTAATCAGGATCTCTGAATTCTTTGAAATACTATAATTCAAAAAAAAAAAACTCTTCAGCTAAAAGTAAGTCTGGCACTGCATCTTTTATTTAGTTGGATTCTTCTCATTTAGGTAAGTAAAAAGAGGGAATTGTCACATTTTTAAGAAAAACAGGAAAATAAAATCCACAAGATCTATACTGAGAAGATTAATATTTGTGCCCACGACAGTTCTTAAAAAATGACGACGTTCTCAGTCTGAAATATAAAGAAATAAAAGATATAAATGAAGCTGACAGAAATTAAAGAACTTTGATGATGAAAGATTCTAGAAATATTTAGGACTCGGAAACTGGAAACCTGCATTCTTCTCTTAGAATGAAACTTCTTCACATTCAGCAGTTGGTATCATTTCTGTAATAGCACACTGTTGCAGATAAGAAAAGACAGTGACACCACAAACAGAACTCACCACGACTCCAAACTGCTCTGGCTCGGACAAATTATTGTACTCRCTCTTGAGCTTGGACAATGCATTCAGCTGTTCTTGCTCAGGAAGATGTTTTATTAAATTCTAGTAAGAAAAAAAAAGAAAAAAAAAAGGAAATTTATAAATCTCAGAACCTTCATCAACTGTATAGCTGTAGGTGAAGATATTATTTATGAATCATTAACATATACTCCAAAGACAACATTCCTGTCCTTAAGTCTGCAGAATATAAATAGCCAACAAATATACATAAAATGGAATTGAGAATGCACAAAGTATATGATCAACTAGGGCTGGCTAGTATCTTTTGATGATTCTACCCAAATCTACATTTCTGCAGACTTTTTCTAAATACCATGTTTAAAGAAAGGATATGTTTTCTGGCACTATTCAAACAGAATGCTTTGGGAGACAAGTAGGGAAGACAAAGTAAGAATTCCAAGCGTAATTTTTCCAGTTAAAAGATGTCAGGAAAGATTAATGCAGACCTCCAAAAATACTTTAAAAAGATAATGTATTTTCCAGTAATTCAAAACAAAACTAGACTCTAAAGTGACAAAAGGAAAAGTAATGCCTATCTCTACAAATCTGTTAGCCACTACTATGCCTGTGAATTCCTACAGGTGGGAATTCAGAGGTGGAACTCGGGTCCTGTTGAATGCACAAGTCCATACAAGGAGCTTGGCCATCTATATAAGTGAAGGTCTAGTGAACACAGGAAAGGGAGGCTAAAGATGTTGCACTTAACTGATTCTCTGAAGAGACTTCAAGATTACCTGGAGCTTCTTGGGCACTTCACAACCTATCTTTTCCTGCAATTAGGCATCCAAATCACACTCTGCTTATGATCAGCTATCCAGGCTGAACATGGCTATCCTGAGCAGATTATTAGAAACAGAGATTCTCAAATATCTCCTTATGGCAGGTAATTTGATAATCAGTAACTCATTTCTGTCTCACGCCAGATGATTGCTCTAACTACTGGGCAATAGTCAGATTCCCTCCAGGCTGCCCTCTTACTGATCTCACAACTTTTGCCTTCCTGGTTATGCAGAAAAKAATCTATTTTCACCTTAAACTTCTACAGTGTGGTAATATCATTCTTCTGAACTGGAATAAGGGATCAGTCCTTCTAACACAGAATAAGGCCTGGAGAACACTGCTTCCAACATCCTTCCACCATATTTTCAAGGAAGGACACCAGATTTCATCATCATTAATTGGGAAGTCAGTCACATACGTTAAGCTAAAGTCTATTTATGTACTGTGCAAATAAATAGCTAATCCCCAGTATAACCAACAAAAGAGAATTTCCTTAAGTTGATGAACATGATCTCCCTCAACGTCTTGAAAAACATAATTTTATCCACAGAAGAAACTAATTTCTTCCCCCACAGGACATTCAGGCATTTAGAATATATAAATTATATCGCTGGGGCCAGACAGTTAAAAGTTATAGCTAAGCACTGCTTAATTTAAAAAGATTTCAGCTCTAACTCAATATCCAAAACACATCCTGAGATCAGTACTGAACTCGGTGGCTATTTGATCTTCACAACCCACATTATTAGCTGGTGAAAAGGTGGCACTTAGTGTTTATTCAAACTGCAAAAGTGCCAACCGGCCAACAGATTGCAACATAAATCTTCYCTTTGTTAAAAAACAAAAACATTGCATTTGAAATGAAGAATACATATATTTAAAGTTTTTTTTTTTTCAAAAACATTTACTGTAATAGTTTCATTTGTTCAATACAACTTGTTTGATCTCTTAGATCTCTTTACGATCATCAGCTAATTTTAGTTCAGTAGTTATAATTCTTAAAATCAAATTAGGATTTCTATTCTTAATACAAAAATAGTTGTTACTTTAAAACAAAACAGTGATAAAGAACTGTCTAGGTATTTATTACTAATAAGATTTTTGTACATACTCTGTTTTCATATTTTTTTGATAGCTACAGTATGGATGACAGAATTTACACTTCATTAATACATTATTTATACTTTATTAATAAAGTCAGCAAAACAAAAAGGAAAAATCTAGACTGATGAGTAATGACACAGGTAGACCAAAGTAAAATTAAGAGATAGTTAAAGAGCAGACAACCTCAATAGGTGGTCCATGTTTGAATAAGAATTTTGGTAGAAAAAAAAAAGAAACTATTAAAAATGCATGAATAATATGAAGTTCAAAATAATAAAGTAAACTTAAATTTTATGGAATTAGACTTAGACAAGGCCAGAATGACATTCATCATGAAGAATTTATGACAGCAGTTATATATATCTTAATCATTATTACACCTGAAAAATATTTTTGTAGAAAGGACTACATTTATTATTTATGAACAGAGGTGTCCGGATCTAGATATGTCACACTCAGCAAAAATGAAAGGGCACAGACAGCTAGAGTATTAAAAAATATATATTTTAAACTATAACTCATTTCTGTTTTACTATACAAAATACAACAGCTCATGTAACCAGCTATTATCCATATCGTAAATACACTACAAGTGATGAATTTTTACTAAAGTCTAAATGTTATTTTTTGATGCTAAAATAATTTGCACACATACAAAAATGAWCACAAAACTTTCAAAAAATAGAAGCAGTCAAGTGACTGTTTTAAGAATGTTTTCCATTTTGAGCATCAGCAAAAATAGGCAGCAGCTGATATCAAAGCACCTTTATGGTGCTCAAATAAAGCTTTTGAACTGTTAAGAGATTAAATTCATTTTGAATTTGAAACAGAAAAAAAAACATGAGAAAAATTTTAACTGAGTCACAAGAAACACTCTGACAATCAGTCAATGACTACTTGGACTACAACATGATTACTGGAGCTCTAAAGCCTTTCTATGCTGGACTTAATTCAAAACAACAAAAAGGAGAAGATGAAAATAAAGACAGAAAGAGAAAGAGCATATGTATAATTGTATATTTATAAATGTATAAACGATATATTTTGGTTATATTTCTTAAGAATACTGCATAACAAAGGTATAAGATGAAGGACAAACCTCTAACTTCAGAAACTAGGGCATTAAGAGACACTGGAAAAAAAATCAAAACAGGACAAGCTTTGGTGAAGAAAGAAGAAGCACAATAACATGTAAAGTACTTCATATAAAGCCACAGAATCACAGAATGGTTAAGGTTGGAAGGCAGCTCTAGAGCTCACCTAGACCAACCCCCCTGCTCCAGCAGGGACACCCAGAGCACGGGGCACAGGGTGGCATCCAGGAGGGTTTGGAAGACCACCGGAGAAGGAGACTCCACAACCTCCCTGGGCAGCCTCTTCCAGGGCTCTGTCACCCTCACAGTGAACAAGTTCCTCCTCACATGGAGAGGGAACTTCCTGTGTTTCAACTTGTACCCATTACCCCTTGTCCTGGAAGKGGGTCACTGGCCACCACTGAGATGAGTTTGCACCCGTCTTCCCTACATTCTCGTACTTATACATATTGATCAGTTCTCCTCTCAGTCTTCTCCAGGCTAAACAGGTCCAACTCACTCAGTCTCTCCTCATACGAGAGATGCTCCAGTCCCTTAATCATCTTAGTTGCTCTCCGCTGGACTCTCTTTAGAAGCTCCACGTCCCTCTTATACTGGGGAGCCCAGAACTGCACACAGTACTCCAGGTGYGGCCTCACCAGAGCTGAGGAGAGGGGCAGGATCCCCTCCCTTGACCTGCTGGCAACACTCCTCCTGATGCAGGCCAGGATCCCATTGGCCTTCTTGGCCATGAAGCAACTGCTGCCTCATGGTTAACTTGGTGTCAACCAGGACTCCCAGGTCCCTCTCTGCTGCTCTCCAGACGGTCAGTCCCCAGCCTGTAGTGGTGGCCGGGGTTATTCCTCCCCAGGTACAGGACCCTGCACTCGACCTTGTTGAACCTCATGAGGTTCCTCTCCACCCAACTCTCCAACCTAGAGCACAGCCCTCTGGAGTGTCGGCCACTCCACGCAGTTTGGTATCATCAGTGATCTTGCTGAACATGCACTCTGTATSTCACGTATTTATACATATGGATCAGATCTCCTCTCAGTCTTATTTTCTCCAGACTAAACAGGCCCAGCTTCCTTAGTCCTTCCTCATAAGAAAAACAGGCCAGGCTCTTAGCCAACTTTGTCTCTCCACACTAGACCCTTTCTAGTTCTACATCCCTTTGGTGCAGGGAAACCCGTAACTGCACACAATTCTCCAGGTGTGGCTGTACCAGAAGGGTTGGTTTTTTTTTTTTTTTTTTTTTTNTTTTTTTTTTTTTTTTTTTTTTTTTTTTTTTGGTGCTTGATTTACGCTCTCAAATATTAATGATTTTGCAAAAATTGCATTTTTTTTTACTCCTGAATGACTTTTATACTTAAAAATCTACCATGTGACCTGATAACCTCTAGAAGGATAAAGAAGGTAAACTATTCAATTAAAGTATTTTTTTCTCTTAGCTTTTTGCAATTGATGTTCATGCCATATGTTCACATAAAATATTGTCATTAATTAATTATACACTAATGGCTTGATGATTGTTTCCCAAGGGCCTAAAAAAAGAATTTTTTTTTTTTTTTTGTCTTCTGAAAATTGCTGCCATCAAGTCATTCGTTTCACATAATACTATTGATATATAATGCTTATATACAGGTCACTTGATAACACTATTGATGATCTAATACTGTTAATATGTTAGTACGGTTAAATTTTTGCTTTSGGAAAGTAGTGGTAAAGTCAAATAGCATGACACAGTTTTAGAGGAAGCATGGATTATGAGAGAGCTCAAGCTGTACATACGCACAGCATATTCCAGCTCTCAGCTTGTCATGCTGTTTATAGAATTTCAGTTATTATTCAAAAAAGATATAATATACATGACTTACGAACATGAAGAAAATCTTGAATAATTGATGTGAGCACAAATTAGCACAAACAGCTCAGAGATGTAAATTCTATTCATCTAATAACCTTTAAGCAATRGAGAGTTTCAATGCCAATATTAACTGCCTCACTGAACAAAATGAAAATAATTAGACAAAGATTATGTGTACTGGAGATAATGGCTTGTGTTGGTTCTTCAAATATCTCTTAAGACCAACATCTCACTTCGCAAATCAATCAGCAGATAAGCTCCCTTTAAAGGAAAGTGAAGTTCAAACCACTCAAAGGAATCTAAAGATCTGTTGAAACCCAAAGCATAGGAATGAGGCCATTACTRCAGACTGGAAGAAAAGGAATATACTGAGCACTGTATGGTCTCCTCAGCAGGATTCCATTTTTAATACCAAGGACAGCTATTTTTCAGACAAAGCATGCAAACCTAAATCTGTCCTTTTGTGTGTGAGTGCTTTGACCTTTGAACACAAATTGCAACACGTTGCAGTGTAAGACTTACATTTGAATCTTGGAGAAACTCAATATTACAAGTCGTTTTACAACTCTATTACCTCTATTTATCTCTTTACTAATCAACATTCCTGAAAATAGTTTGTGCTCCCTAAAAATCTACTTTCAGCTTTCTTTGATGTTTCCGTAAAGATTGCTACCAATTCGTCCAACACAATTTTGTGTATATTTTAGAGGTCAATTTTAGAAGTCAGTTACATAAATCCTCTTTAAATAAACCCTAAGTTACTTTACTAATACATTGATAACAAGTACAACGATATTTATAAGCAACAGCAGCAATAATTTGAGGCTCATCTAGGAACCCTGCCCAAAATACAGCATGGAGCAAGCTGTAAAAATAGAAATCCCAATCAGATAACAGGATAAGATTTTCATCATGAAATTCAAAACTGGAAAATATGTGCAGGGAGACTCTGAAATTCATGATCGTGGAGTTATTCAAAACTCAGTGGACAAGGACCTGAGCAACAGGACTCAGAAGACTTTCAAGCATCCCTTCCGACTTATTTTTTTTTATGATTCTTTGATGAAATATTTGTAGTAAGACTAGACCCACCAAAGTTTTTTTTTTAACCTTGTCTATAGAAGAGCAGAAGGATATCAGGATCTCCTAGTAACTTTATGTCCACACAGAATAACACTGCTTGTGCTTTGAATAAAATAATATTGAAGAGAAAGAATAATATTGAAGAAAAATAATATATGCTATTTGAATATATATAAACTAAATCACTTGACTGTAGAGAATATAAATATAAAACTCAGCTGATCCCATAAAAATTATTAGCTTTGCAACAGTAAATATATGCAAATGTAAAATGAACCAGAGTTCACAGAAAAAAGAAAACCGTTGCAGTGACTCACTCATCAAAAAAACAACGTTAACAAGTTTAAAGAACTGTTTAYTCTGAAATAATGGAATTTAATCTGTCAATTTTCTTACCTGAATCATGGACTCTGCCAGCTGTGTTTCATCTACTTCCAATATCATTGTTTTGATTTCCTCGTAAGGCATTCGGAAAGAGCCAAGGAAAATTGCTAAAACAAAGATTGAACACATAATGAAGAGAAGACAAGAATCAATCCTTTTTTTTTTTAATGTGCAAAACACAAATTAAACAAGCTATATAATCTACAGATCAAACATGACACAAGGTCATACAGAAAAGATGTAACAACTTTATGTACACAATTACTTCTGCCTTCCTGTTCCAGTCTTCTCCATCCATTTGTCATAGATAAACATTCACTACCAAAGATCATGATCAGCAGTCAAAGACCTCTGCAGGAAATACTGCTGCTATATTAGTTTGCTCTGAGATGATAGTTACTTATTTTTACTTCAGTGGTTTGGGTTGTGCTTTCTCACAAAAAGAAGAAAAACACCTTGAGAAAGTATCAGTACCAAACCATGTAAWTTTTTTTAAAAAAGCTCTTTTAATAACTGCTTATGATATATAGGCTATAATCCAGGAATTTACTATTTTGTTTCTGACTGCATTTAGTAAACTATTTTTTAATGGAACTCCTCTCCCCAAAGCCACTGTGACGGATATGCTCCTTTTCCAGCTCAACCTGAGCTGGGTTATCACTGGTGATAACCACCAGTGATATTATCTGATCCTGGTAGGCRCCTCCCTGATTTCTTTCCCCACCCAGACAAGCAGTCTGTCTCAGACATGCAGTCCTGGTGGCTGCATCTCAATAGGGAGATAAGGCTCATACTGCAAACACCAGACAAAAGTCCTCTGAAATGAAAGAATGACTACAAGTCAATCATCTTATCCTGTAAATATGTGGACAGCCCGAGAGCCCCTTGAGCTCTCCTGGCATGGCAGCGGGCTGCACATCAGGATCTCCCCTTGAGCAGGGTGGCCTCTCAAGGATAGTCCTCAAGGTTGAGAGATCCCTTTCCACAACAGATTCCTGGTAAGTGAATATAGCGCGCTCTCTTTAAACTTTACTTTGTAACTGTGCACAGAAACCCTTAGTCATAAACCGTTGACCAGGTCTGGRACTAGGATTGGATCTAGTCGCACCCAGACACCTCTCAGAAGGAGCTTGGAAAGCAAGGGGTTCCAATCTGAACCTCGTGACCCAACGGGAGGCTGTCTTTGATAATTCTGTGTGTATCTTGAACCTCCATGCAGTAAATAATATGCCTCCTTGCCATAGAATCTCGTGCAACCATTGTCCRTATCAATAAAACCTATCACTATTTCTTTCACACGAGTGAAATGCATTGTGTCACTCACCCCCCACCACCTGCTCCATGACAGCCTCCCAGTCTCTTTATTTGTATATTACCACATAGTACTGTACCATACTGACTGTTGTTTGTTTTATTAAAAGCATATACAAGAAGGTCAAATAAACCTTTTCTGGAATGCTACCTAAGTAAATGGTTGAAAATAAAGGTAAGTAATTGTATATAAAGCTGTAGACTGTGACTTAGATATGTACAGAAGAGAAGCTAAATCTCTCATTTACGACTGAAATTATTAACTGCTTTCTTAAGCATACATCTAAGTGGTATTTCCTATGCACATGCACATATTCTCATACCTGCTTTAAATAAAATGTGGTTACAAGGCAGTCAGACAAAGAAGAAAAAAAACACTGGAACATTATGGGCACATTAACTTGTCAAATCAAAATCAACTTACATAGATTCTGTGCAATCTTTGGGTCCAAAACTTTCAATTCTTTGATTCGCTTCTTAATGGATTTCTTTTCTTCAAAATCTTCTTCCTCTTTTTTTACTAGAACACAAGAACACTCACTATTAATCTTTAATATATAGAGAAAATATTTATTAATTCAGGAAAATAATTTCCTATCAACTGTAGACAATTCACAAAGAAAAGATCTGGTAACACAAGGCACAGACAAAAAATATACAGTGGTTTTGAATATATTCCTTATGTTTGCCTCAAAACTATACTCTTCAGGAGGGCAAAGTTAAAGGGGGGCCTTGACTTTTTTTATATGAACTTAATAAAGATGTCAATGTTATTTGAAGACAAAATCTCCAGTGATAAAACTCACATGTCTAATATACCAAGCAATATACTTCAGTTAACCTGGTCAGGTTAATACTCTGAAGTTGAGCAAGGCGATAACAAAACAAAGGAAGAAACGTCAAAACCCCTCAACATTAAGCAATAAAGATAAATCCCCCAAATTTAAGTATTTCTTGTGATTGCTTTTCTCTAAATGCTGTAAAATTATTAAAGACCACTGGCTCTTGGCAGGGGGAGATGGAGAGGGGACCTTGGAATCTAAGCAATATATGCTTACTAGATCCTTCGTTCACCTACTCCTAAGAGATTTACTTTTAAATATATAATGCAATCACTTTTGCTATAAAAAATTACAAAACCTATGGTTGTAGAAATGTATGTTGATCTTGAAGGATGTAAAGTCACAGAAATTTTGTCTTTTTCTTCCTTTTCAGAAAAAAACACTATTTTTGCATATTTTTCCAGAGCTAGAATGGATAAATAAAATCGCCCAAATCCCAAGCCTTAAAACTCTTTAAGTTTTACCTTTTCTTCTTTTCTAATTCAGCACAAATCTTTACTGTTATATCCTCCTATCACTCATTAATTCTATCCACTAKTTCACATCTGAAGTTAGGTTCCAAGTTTTTACAGCATGATTGTCCCAAATTTATACATTTTTCATGCTTCAAATATTTGAAAGTAGAAAATATGTTTCAATAAAAGTATAAATTACTCACTTCAGGAGGAGATGGATATAAATGAAAAGTCTAGTCTAGCATACACAAAAACCTAACTATTATTCTTTTCAGAACAGTCACATATAAGCTTGCCCTACTGATTTAGAGAACACCTTTGTCTAAACATAATAAAACCTTCTCAGGGTAGGGAGACACATTAAGTGATCTCTTGATGCCTTTGAGCCTGTTTTGCTATGATACTACAGAATGAAGATATGGGGACTAAAGGAGCTCCCGAGATGGYGGACACACAAATTGGAATCACAATCACACAAATCCCTTTGTATGCTTTCCTTCTGAAAAGCCACCACAGCGCGGGAGAGAACCCAGTATTCTGGGAGACCTGAATATATGAAGGGGGAATGTAGGGATAAAGGGGCCAAGCTCTTCTCAGTGGTGGCCAGTAATAGGACAAGGGGCAATGGGTACAAGTTGCAACACAGCAAGTTCCCTCTCCATGTGAGGAAGAACTTCTTCACTGTGAGGGTGACAGAGCCCTGGAACAGGCCGCCCAGGGAGGCTGTGGAGTCTCCTTGTCTGGAGRTCTTCCAAACCCGCCTGGATGCTGCCCTGTGCCCCGTGCTCTGGGTGAGCCTGCTGGAGCAGGGCGTTGGACTAGATGATCTCTAGAGGCCCCTTCCAACCTTGAACATTCTCTKATTCTGTGATCTCCAAAGGTGCGTCCTAACCTTAACCATTCTGTGATTCTGAGATGCAGGACCCAGGAGTGACATCCACATAACTAGATTAAAACCATAATCCACCTTTTCTCTTTGTTTTCACATTTTTTGGACATTGGTAGCCTTGAATGCCTTTTAGCACAGATTTAACCAAAAAGGTTAGCATCCTCCAGTCCCAAGGAATCCGACACAGTTTGCCTCCTACATCTGTAAGAGCAAAAGTAGAAGATCTGGACTACCAACCTGATAGGTATCCGTGCCAATATTAGAACTATAACGAGGCTAGAGGGGAGGAGACCATCAAAGTTTTCCTTGTGTAAAGCCTGTGGATCTACTGCAAGACATGGATAGCTCTCTGTATCTAAAGTTATATCCAGGCCATCTTCATGTCCTACTGATTTAAACTGTGATRAAGACACGCTAATGCTTTGGGCCTATTTTAGAACATGACAGATCATTTTATAGAAAAAAAAATGATTTCCTTAACAGCCACACTAAACTAAGTTAATTAATCTGAACTTAATTTTGACTTCAGTGACAACCTTGAACTAGATACTAACTGATACTGAAATACAAAAGCTACAAATATATTCACCTTTTCCAGCACTAGGAAGCAATGTTTATGCATTAAAGTCTCATAACACAGATTAATACAAACACAAAAACAAAGATTAAACACACTTCTAACTTACAATTTTCCTTTCAAGAAACAAGGCTGCRAATCATTACTTATTACGCACAAAATTATAGCAATATCTAAAGCATCATGACCTTAAGGAAAAACAGACAAGCACAGATTTCTTTTTTGGTCTAGAAGCCAACTCAAGGGTTGCATGCAGAGTTATACAACTACACAACTAACTAAACTACTGCAAACTTACATGATACTTCATCAGGAGAATTCAGGTCACATCCTTAGGTAGTTGGCAGCAGCAAGAGGCAAAGAATACTTATTATTACTTGTTTTTCCTGCAGGAAATGTTGCACTCTGCAATGAAAACTCCGATACCTACTACTGCCACAAGACATTTTTACCTAAACTGTGTATTAACTTGCAAGGGAGCAATAAACAGAGTTACAAAATTATCTACTTCCAATAAAAGGAGAAAAGGGGGTGGGGAGGGGGGGGGAAGACAGAGAGAGTGAGAGAGAAAGAGAAAAATCCACTGGAAAAATTGAAGAGAGTTAAAGGGAAGGCATTGCACAGGTGAACTTCACTGTTTTTTTAGATTATCCCTTTGCTACTACCATAATTACAGAGTAAAAGATAAGCTTTACCTAAGAATTGTAAACCTATGTATGYTTTTAGGTGAACATCACAAACTGTCAACTAGAAGATATCAAGTGAGAAGCATCTTCAGGCAAATTTAATAGGACTATATGTAGGTACATATTATATATATGTATATATATTTTAAATTATGGTTTGTGCACCTTTAAGRCAATCACTGAACACTTTGGCATTTCATCTTTACAAACAGGATGTGGCTCCTTGGCACACAGCACGGAGGCAGGAAGACCGACTGCGCRGTCAGGGAGCTGGGAAACTGTCTTCTCTCCAAAGCCACCAGCCAGTTTGAAGGTTGTATCAACACAAACTGTTTTAGCCTCAGGAACCATTTCTCTCTCCTAACAGTTTCTCCCCCCGAAAAGAGCCAGATTAGATTACATTTCAAGTACTATCAGAAAGCTTCCACACTCACTCATATTTTATATCTCTCTACATATTGAGAAGCAATGTGAAGCTGTTATAGTAGGAATATGCATAATGTTTCACAGTTTTAGCTATCATCTTTGAAACTGAGGAAGTTACCATTATTTTACATTAAGTTTGACTGCAGCTACTATGAAAATATAGATACTTGTCATTCTTTATCTGCACTACGATACACACATGGAAAATATAGCAGCAGTGCTGATGCATTTTGGACTTCTGTTCTTTTTTGGCAGTTTCTCCTCAGTTTCAATTCATACTTTTAAAACACTAATTGACGTAATTGTCATATTTTAATGTTTGTCTTCTGAGTGATTTGTATGAGATTTGTCTTCTTATGTGTACACACTCAGTCATGTACTCATACAACATCCTTTGCATAACTTTTTTGACAGCACTGCTATTGATTTGGCTCAATTAATACATACAGAAAATATAACTCAGTCAAAAATACAAGATTTGATTTTAACTAATTGCTCAGAGCTACATAAGACACCACATCTAATACCAAAAGTACTAATAACCTGTTATTTTATCTCTGACACAGGCTACTGCAATTTTTATTTACTTATTTATTTAATTCACGCCTCTATAATAAGTTATTGAATGCATTCAGTGACTTCCTTTACAGATATTTTCATGGATAATACTTTTTCTCCCTACCTCTATAAAAAATAAAAAAATACAGTTTGAAACATCATTGCAGATGGCTTGAGCTCTGGCACCATCTATATTACTTAATACAGTCCATAAATGAATATTCTGTATGTACACTCACATTAAGTGCATAAAAGCAAGCACTTAAGTTCAGAATCTTTACAGCTCCCACTAGTTAAGTGCAACCATTGAAATAATGTACAATCCAAACATGAATAGACAATTAAGATAAGCATATAAGGTCCCTGTTTACACGAAGGCAGCAGGTAACGGGCATAGGGTGATTGATCATGCAACAAAACACAAGCACATTGGCAAAAGCGATTAACAAAATGGCCCTGCATTTTTGCTTTAACTTATTTTTCCTTTTTTTTCAACAACGAGCACCAGAATTTGCAGTTAAAAAGATAGAATACTGCTTTTGGAAAAATTAGCCAAATAGCTTGACTAAGTCATTTTGCAGTATCTTTCTACAATAAAAGTAAAAATTGAGATGTTCTCATAGTACCCAGTGTAAGTTCATCCATTAACTGATGTCATTAAACTTTCTCCTGTATTTTTAATAGTAGTTAATAAAATTGAGATGAAATTTAGCTCTGGAATTATATTTCTCACGAAGTAACTATCTGAAACACTATCAGAAATATGGTGATACAACTCAGAAGATTCCTCTTCTGAGTCTTACCATTCGAACAACCACTTTGGCCCCCACACCAGAATCGAAGGCTTTAACCAAGACTGATTCAACTTCTTTTGGAAAGGGCAAGCCCTAAATCCTGTAAAGATTTAAGATTTATTCACTTGTTTTCTTGAGAGAGAGGAAAACAAAAAACGAATAGAGATGACCTTCTGCTACACTGCAGTTTGCTGGAAAGAGAGAAGTAGATGGAAAGACAAATCCAGATATACTGGTGAACCCAGTAGTAATGTTATTTAGTGTCCAGTTACAATAGACCTTAGATTTCAGATATTCCCATTACAAGGAATAGTCCTGCCATCAAACCACTGGCCTTAAAAATATTGATCTGGATAGCTTCTATCCAGTGGCAGCAGGTTCAGCTATCCAGTAGAACAGCAGGTTCAGTTGTGCTTGAGAGGTGAACATTGTTGTGCCCCGTGGATCAACTAAGTTGCTTATCACCCCATGAAATAGAAATACGACTGTTCAGAGTCCTGAAGCACTGTTCCCTGTTTTGTGTTGTATAAGGAAATATCTGTTTTTATTTGTTAGCATCTTGTTGTATCTCTGCTATACCTTTACTAAAGAGTGAGCAAGACCACAGAAAATATGCAAGAAATGAACACAACATGGACTTATGCAGTAAAAACATGGTTTTTTGTTTGTTAGTTTTCTAACAGTTCCCCAAATTTGTTTTTAACCATTAGTGAAAAAAGACGACTAAAGATTTATCATCTATTTGCTCAATAATTCTACACTTCATTACTAATTTTTCTACAATAACCCTGCCACGAATATCTCATTACTCTTCTGCAGATCCTTAAACACACCCAGAAGCCTTTTGTAAAAATTGTTGCAACACTTGAAGCCCCGTTGCCTTTACTCCAGTGCCAGCATGGGCTTGAAAGGTAGTTTACACATTTCAGTTAATAGTTCACGGCATCCATCAGCTCCCTTCAGATTCCTGGGGGAGCACCTGCCGCTCCAAGCAATTTGCGACTGTTCATTTAGCGACCTCCTCTAAAGTTTGCTCTACTCATCATGCTGCTTGAGATAGATTCCCCCAATGCAGAAGTCCCCCCCCATACCCTCCCCAAAGACCAGTTTGCATGTGATCTTGTTGTAACATCAGCTGAAATGATTTTAAGCTTTAGATGCCGGAAAGAAGATATATATTTGACATATACTTTTTTTTTCTCCTTTGGAAGAGAGGTAAGAGGCATAACTCATACCTTTCTATTGTATTTTTATTAAATCCTTCTTTGTGCTCAGAACCAGTGCTAAAATTTTAATATTCCAGCCCTAATTCAGTAAAAAAGTAAGAATTAGAATAGAATTTACAACATACTGAAGTCCCCGGAATTTAAACATAGGCTTACTGCATGAAAATGAGGACACTTCAAGGTGTTGCCTCCCTTGCCCATAGATTTTATACAGTATATATTAAGTAGAATTAATGCACTTCAGTACTTCCCTAACCATGCTCTGTTCTTGAGAGTCTGCAAATATTTAGATGCCTTTAATCTTCTAATAAACAATTCACTACTTTGCTTGATACCAAAATGGTTTCAATTTCACTTTACATCTTCCAGAGTTGGACTCTTCCAGAGTTGGACAATGAGCAGAACTTTAAATACTGTTCTAGAAAGAAGCTACTTTTAGATCACCTTACTTGGCAATTTAACAGGCTACTGCAATTTATCTTTCTTTATTCAGAATACTAAGTAAAGATACTTTTCTTCATTTGTGTCTTTATTCAGTACATTATCAAAGTTGTTTCATGATACTTTCATTATACTTTCATTTTAATATGCATGTTCCCAGCCCTTAAATTTAAAAGGAAGGGTCTGGACTGAACATAAAACAATGAAATATTTTTCCTCTTCAGTTCCTCATTCAAGAGCCACCTTAGTTCCAATGTCTCCCTTAGCAGTTAGGTTTCTCATTGAAAGGCACATACTTGTACAATGCTGATTTAACAACCATTTAGTGACTATGACATTTCATGCAGACCTTTCTAAGAGTCATGCTTAACAAAAACAACTTTCAGATTCTCATCCCCTGAAATGTAAGCTTAAGCATTTCAAATGCCAAGTATATAAATATTTCCATAACACTTCCTAACTTTACAAAATAAATTTAAGTACAAATAGATTTATATGGCAAAATATTTTAAACCTCTAGTTTCTCCTCATAAATTCTACAAAATCTATTTATTCTACTTAGGTGGCTCTTAGAGCAAAAATTTCTGGCAATTTCAGAAGCTTTCAGCTCTAGCCTGCAGTGCAAAGGCAGCACAAGAGCAGCAGCAGACCTCTCGAGCGAGGCCTCTTCCCTGCAGTGTCCGTGATCCGACGCCTGCTCCGCTGCTCACAGAACCACAGCCTCAATCCACGGTCCCAGTATAGCAGAAGCCAGCACTTCATCCAGAAAAGGCCTGTCCACCCTTTTTCCTCAAGCTTTATTCTGACCCACGTGCTTTTACCTGCACCAGGAAGGCCAGAAGCAAGTTTGCATTTGCACCCACGTCCTGCCCTGTTAACGAAGGCTGCAGAAGCACTTGGGTCAAACAGGAAATAGGACGGGCCCTCTCCCCTGCAGCATCAGTTCTGTCAGATCCAGCTGACATTGGAATGGGATATAAGGCAAATTCATTCAATTGGTTAACACATTAAGTTATAAATAAGAAATTTACACTTTCAATTAAGTATTTCCTTTTTCTTAAAGGATATTTGTCAAAAAGTTTTATTATAATATCTTAGTATGACATAAACATTTTTCATAAATAATTTCATCTTTGTTAGCCTAAGATTTTAAAGTTAACAAGTATCATCTATATCTATAGCAAAACTGAAGACACTTCTGACAGAAAAATGGTTCCATTAAAATCTCATCTCCTTCCCTTAAACTCTGCTTTTAATTTGACTTCATAAATTCAAGATATGTTGTACGGTCTTGCCAGCACTCAGCTCTCAAAACCATTTAAACTGTTTTACTACATGTCCTTACAGATGAATAATACCTTAAGACACTCACAGAAAGACAATTTATACTAGTTATTATGCAAAAGTTATTTCACCACAAAACAGGTTTTATGCTATACAGTAAAAAGTTTCATCGGTTCTTTCTTTAAAGACGGGTATTTAAAGAGTTCAGCGTATTCTGCTATTATTTAATTCCTTCATTAACCACTGATCTCACCTTAAAAAAAACTTTTCAGTAGAAAAGCACCAGATGGAGCTGTCAATGTGATTCATCAAGTGACAGCACGCGCGCGCACACACACACACACACACACACACACACACGTACACACACACCGGTAAAAACACAGACAGAGCAAGTGCAAACAAAACGTCTGAGAGACGAGTCCCACAGCCTCACTGTGTTTGAGCGGTGCCCCCGGTGGGCGACAGGGTGCAGCCCCGGCCCAACACAGGACTGACCAGGCCCTGAGGGAAGCAGGAGCACCCAGGCCRCCATGTTGAAAGGGCCGAGGGAAACGGTGGCCATTTCATGAATTCCAGGGATGACCTGGGCCATTCCAGATGAGGCTGGAGGAGGAATCTGCACAGCACGTCCAAGGCAATGGCGTTATGCTGAATGCCCATTGGGAACAGCTACAGACTTGCAGGTAAATATCTCAGGTCTGACCCTTTGCAATAAGTTTACTTGCTCATGGTCTCAACTATAGGAAGGTGGAAGGCAAATGGTCAAGCCAACGGCAAAGAAAAGGCAGATTTTGCATCCTGCAATTTGCAGCCCAGCCTCCATCGCACTCTAATACCACTGCTGCATTCATTGGTCGTATATACTTGCCCTACACGGTGTRTAAGGGAGAAAAGATGAAAGAAAACAAGTCTACCCTTTGGCTGTGAATCATTGCAACAGGAACTTGGAGTACATTTTAATAAATATTAAATAGGAAGTACCATAATCCAAAGATCAAGTCATTGCTATTCAAAAGTACAACACAAAAATGTGAAAAGCTTACATTACCTCTGCTTTGAAATAGAGAGGTCTTTCTCTCAAAGATACATTCCTAAGTGCTCCAAAATCTCTCTGATCTGGCTGATTGAACTCATTCTCCACTTTAAACCAAAAAGAACAGGTATAAACTAATCATGAATAAAAGAAAACAGTTTTTCACCCCCTTTCTAATGCTCATCTCTTCTAAAAGAATAAGAAAATACCTTAGCACTGTATGATCTTTACTTAAAGAAGTGAAATCCATTTGAATCTTCACTTGGTAGTATCAGCAGCCTGATTAACACATCTTGAGTCTGAGACTCTAAAATGGAAAACCAGAATAAGCTCTCTCTTCTCTCCAACTCTTTTTTACTTTTTTTTTTATTATCGTTTTATTACTATTATTATTTTTCTTGGGGCAGCTAGGGAGGAGAAGGGGGAGCTGTAGCGTGCATGCGTGTGTGTGTCTATATCAGTAAAAGTGAAAATCGTAGACTCTAGATCTAACCTAAGGCTCATGTGCACACTTATAATCTGGCTTTAAGCACCTCTTCGCTTCAGCTCAGACAGCTCCAAGGAGGGGCACATTCAACTGAATGCCCTAATATAATATAAAATATATTTGAATTGACTGGTGACAAGTGAGTTTATTTTAGAAACTGTCTTGGATCATTTATTGCACTTTTTTTTCCACTTTCTTGCGACACATARGTGCCCTTGAATTCACACTGTTGGTTCTTAAAACACCACTAATATTCTCTGCCACTTTGCAAGTTGTCAAATGGTCAAGTGCTGAAAGTCTCCATATGAAAGCACAGCAGACAGATGCTAGCACAGTTACACAAAGATAGTAGGAAACTTTCAATGACTGCTACAAAAATTGAATAAAAAAGGATTACCAGTTGCTCTTCCTGACCTACACTCTTTTTGACCCATTTCTTCCAACATCATATGGAGACCCTTTGGACTATAACATGCTGCTTAACAGCAATCAAACAAGGACAGTAGCATTTAAAAACCGTATTCAAATACATTGAAATTGTTCTGTCCTATGCTGAAGTTCCTGTTTAAATACAGACAACTCATGCTACAGCTTGAATTTCGTACAAAAAAAAAGTCCTGTGGTACTTAGGCCATAGATCGTGTATGTGCTGTGAAGAATTTGAGACAGTCCAAGCTTTCCTAGAATTCATAGACTTGCAAGTCAAAGTAAAGCCTGCCAATCGTATTTAAGTACTTGGCTTTTTCCCCAAATATAATCTAATCCTATTCTATTACTCATCCAGCTTCTTGTCTGTGATATCCGACCTCCTTTGACTCAACGATGCCTCCAAAATCTGTCACCAGAGCACAAAGCCCATCCCTCTCCTAATGGATGCYGATACATCATTTAGAGACTCCTTTAATAAAGAATTCGTCTCAGAAGAGATCCTTCAGAAACAGCCTCGTTATAGCCAGACAGATTCATTTTCAGTATTCTACAGCTCCTTTTGAACTTACCTGTTTTACAAATCTGCTACCAATCCCACTCATTTTTTTTAAATGTGGCACAGTATCAAAAATTCTATTGCAGTCCACAGAGACTAAATCTACCACATTTATTTTGTTTAGAAGGGATTAGTGATTTATCTTCTCAAAAGAAGACATATTCCATCATTTCAGTCTGGCATAATTTACTTTTCATATGCTGCATCTGATCTCTTTTTCCACCTCCCTTTACATGTTTGATTATACCTCCGTGGAAATTCTGTTCAGTCATTTTGCTTGTCATTGAAATTGGACTAATAAACCTATAGTATAAAATCTCCTGTGATTTTAAATTAACTTAGAGAAGAGGTACTATAGCATTTTCCTCCCAGTCAAAAATAACTATCAAAAACTCTCGATGTTCCTTTAGTAAAATTGCATAGTAATGATGACTAAAAGTTATATAAGTCATTGCTAATCAAATAAAAGGGGTTTTTAAAACCCAAAATACAATTAAAAAAAGAACAATAATAATAACGTACTGCGGGATAAGCCAAAAGCATGGTCTTTACAGGCACAAGCAACCCAAATATTAGGCTGAAACAAAACACGGCCTTAGTCAACATTTGCATTGCTAAAGCCAAGGCTGTCAATCAGCACCCTTGTTTGCACGGTCTCAGTAGAGCACGTTGCCTCCGTCTCAACAGTCATTGCAAGGAATGCGGAAAGCCTTACTGCAGCTCCTTAACCTTCATCAACCACCACCCGTGCTCCCTCATTAATTTTCTTCATCTCACTTTCAAGCATGACGTGGTACCTACCAGAACAATAATTTGCTGATAATTGTTTGAGACAACAGCTGGACAGGCACAGTGCAGAGGTGAACTTCCTTGTAGATTATAGGGCGCCTCAATGAATTACAATTAGTTTAAAGAGTCAGCTGTCCATGTAACAGTTTTGAAAAGAAGACATTTCATTAGCAACTACAGAAATCCTAACGTACTTTAAGGCTCTAATGACACAATTGCACTGCACTTTAAGATAAACACTTCTCCAGATCACGTGACAAACATTAAAAGGTTTGAGCTAGCAGCTCAGTACAACATCGAATATTTATGAATTATGTCATTTGGCATAAACTGAAGCAGCTTATTGTGCCACTCAAAATCATCTAATTTAGATACTAATACAAAAATAAGCTATACATCCTCCAGATAACAAACCATCTTTACAAAACTCTGCTAGTATCCCTACTGTATTCCTTTGGATGAAATTTAATGTCATACCTGAATGAAATATCCATATGGGAATTCACATCATAAAGTCTGCAATGCAAAAATAAACTTCCAAGGAAAAAAGAACATATATATAAGCATATATGTATAAAAGAATGTATATACATATACCTGACTATAAATATGTATTAGTTGTATTCATAACACGCAAAAGATATTGTTTTATTCACTAATGAGATGAGAAAACAGCTATCCCAAAGCTAATCCTTCTGTCTCCTCCAGAAGGAATTTTAGTATGTATATATTTATTTTCTTTTTTTAATTTAGTAAACATTTCCCTTTTTCTGGCAAAATATTATAGGTCTCTATGCAGCAGAATTATGGTTGCTCATCCAGTTCCTTCCTCCTTCTACAAAATGATAATAATAAAAAAAATCTGTTAAGTGCTGCACTAGTGCCTGCTTTTCCCATCCAAAAAGTCAATCTCATGAAAGTCAGAGGACAGTTCTCCCTTATTATCTTTAGTTTGTTGAGGAAAGAGCAAGAGTGCAAGAGCGCACAAGGCTGTGTGCGTAGCTGGGATGGGAATATGCAAGGTGGCTCTCTTCAAGGACACAGCCACAGCTTCTACGTTCCTGTCGCACATGGCCCAGAGTTTTTTTCTAAAACACACACACACAAAAAAAAAAAAAAAAAAAAAAAAAAAAAAAAAAACCACTTTTTCGATCCCAAATCCAAATTCAAATTTCTTCAAATATTCCAAACATTTCCTGCTAGACTGGGAAGAACTAAAACTAATTGTCCACTACACAACTGCAGCAGCATAGAAATGTCTATATCTAGAAAAAAATATTTCCTTAAACACTACTCACAGTTAGAAAGCATGAAAAAATTCAGACTTTTCTTATTAATAGGTGACACATTTCTGCAGAAATTAACACATAGATGCAAAAAAGAGAAAAGTTCAGTGAYGAAAGAGGAGCTATAAAACAGGACGACTTTGGATGCCGAAAAAAAATTGCAATGGAGGATCCATCAATAACTATGTTTTGCCAAATTCTTTACCTTGGCATTAGTTAACTGTAGCAATGGCAAATAGCGTAATTTATAATGAATGTATTTGTCTCAAACCAACAAAAAAGGTAATCACTATATATTTAAGGATAAACATCAGAATTCCCTGCCTCGGTAGAAAGGGATACATGAAATGACAGTATGAGACAAAGCAATGAACCTCTTTCAAAAAGACTATTGCAGAAGGTACATTTAAGAACAGTGAGTTCAAGACTAATTTTCCCTTCTATAGAAGGCAATGTGTAATAAATACACATTGGAGGCAGTAGAGATTTCAAGTACAGATAAAAAATTTTGACCGTCAATTAAGTATTTTCTGTAGTATCCATCCCCCAAAGGCAGCACTAAGGGATATATCTGTATTGTGATGTCAGTATCACTTTCAGAAAGGCAAGTTATTCTTTAGGAAGCAAAAATTCTGAGACACGTTATTCTGAGACACCTCCACAGCTACAGATTCTACCATGAAAGCATAAATATGCCATAGTATGGTTGCCTCTGCCATTTCTAAATGAAAACAGAAAGCCACTGCGCTGCTTTGCATACGTCTTCTGCCAAAGTTGAGCATGTTGCTGTATCAGTGTGGTGCAAGACCCTTTCTCTTATCTTAGGAAATTCTGGAAGAGGAAAAGTAAACATGTACATAGAGAGCACATCTCAAGGAATTCCGCTTACTGACAAAAGCTTACTGACTCTATCTGGAGTACTGTAAGCCAATACTTCATACATCACCATTTACCTGGAAAACCATCCTGATGTTTAATAAAATGAACGCTCCTTCAAAAGCAATATGGTTCTTGGAGATGCTATCAAGAGCACTGATAAAAGCATAAATGCACTTGAAGCAACCAAGAAACATGTTATTAACATACGGATTTCTCCATAGGGCAATCACTGCTTCTTCAGCACAAATACAATCAGTTTCATTTGTTATACTTATCAAATTTACATTTACATTTACATTTACRTTTACCACGCAGTAAGTGAAGTTTTCTGGGTCCTCCAGAACATAGAAATTGACGTACTCACAATGGATTAGCCAAGGGGTGGCAGGGATCGGAGGGCTATTTTGGTTTGTTTTGATAGGACCATATTAACATAAGGCAGGAAAGGTGAGCTCTTAAAACCACTTAATCTTAGTGAGTGGTGGCTTTCCTTTTATTTATACCTATGTCCTTCATATGCATTTTATTGCCCTATTGGCTATTGTTAATCAATAGTTGTATGCATTTCATTTCACTTTAACCTCACTTGAGTTAGAGACAACTGCAAGGTAAATGTCCAAATGCATTCAGATGTCTCAGTTACTGTCTAATGTGCAGGTCTTGAGCCTATTCTGGCCGATTATACAAAGAATAACAGATGTGTCCCCACAGAAGCTGCAAAAGGTGCAAGTTGATATCAGAAGGGATACACAGTGAAGAAGTGTCCTTCAGTTATCGAACTGAGACAGGTCTCTGGCACAAGGTAACCTATTGAGAAGCATTTTTGAAGACCTTCAAAATCCCTGAGATGGTCATCACATTTCCTCCATTTAATCTGGAAAATCAGATTGTCACAGGTCCCCACTAACAATGTTCTACAGAAAAGAGAGRGCAGATGCCATCACCCATTTAAATGTTTTCTCCAGTTAGGGCTTAATTGGCTTTGAAGCATGTCCCAAGATGCAAAGATGTACACTCAAGATCTGGACAGACTTTGGGGAGGAAATTAGAGTAAGAAAGGCCACCGGGGCGGGAGGGGGAATATCTGTGCATCCTGAATGAATGAAATTTAGTCTAAAAGAGAAAAGCAAGTGCATGTGTTCATGTGGAGAATGCTTCTATTTTCTGCCTTCAGAAATAAAGACTTCTGTTCTACATTATGCAACAAATCAAGAGGTTCTTGGTCAATTGTCCTCRTATCCTGTCCTCTCTTCCCTCTGTTCCCACTAGCACAAAAGCTCCAGTACAGAAGAGAGTCTAAAGTCCACAGGCACCTAAATCTATTAGTCTGTCTCCGTTATTAAGGCAGGATGGAGACCCTCATAGTTCAGACCACAAAGTTATGAAGTCAGAGTTCTCTTTTGCAATTTCCAATTGATTCTCTTGTATATTCATCCATCCACCTAAAACATWAAGCCTTCATTTCTGACAGGGAAAAGGAGTTGCTGCCTTTCCAACCCAACTGGCAGCTAGAGGCCAAAGAAGCTTCTGTCGGGCCTCCCTGAATAGCAGCAGGGCTGAGTTCCTGCTCCCTGGAGCTGAAAGGAGAGCGGCTGTACAGCACATTCGTGCATGGAACCGTTGAGCCCCCACGTCTTCATGTCCGTTATGAAAAGGGTTCACACTAGGCTAGAAGGACCTCAATACTATACTGCATTTGACAGGGAAAAAGGGGAAAATCCTAACCCTCAATCCTCTCTGGCTGTATTTTTCCCCCCATAAAGCTCCAAGAATTTGCCTTTGCCACTGGGCAATAAGTGCCACAAGTCAACTAGTAAAAGGAGGGATATTCCAAAAGTTCCTCAAGTCCCTCGTTACTGGAGAGTTTTTGTCCTTTCAACTATTTTCAAAATGAACTATATTCAGTGTCAAAACAAATATTGAAAAGTAATGAAAAGTACTACATGTGTAGACATTGAAATTAGAAATTCTTAGGTATATTCTGGGTCTATAATGTTGGGTTTTTGTGTGTGAATGATGAGTAACAACAAAAGTCACTCATTAGTAAGTGTCTGAGACATGCACTTTACACCTGGAGTATGACTATCAATCCACTTCTATTGGAATGAAGTTTAGAATACAGTTCTGAGACTTCACAAGGTAACTTTACTAAGCTGGACCTGTTGTGGCACAAAGATGATCAATGGAGTTGCTTTCTTACATCTTCTTTCTGCATATAAATGTAAGTACAAAAACTAGAAATAAAATTGTTGTTCAGAGCTAAGAAACATAGTCTAATTTATCTCAAAATCAACATACACATGTAGCTGACATTACTCAAAGAAATAGCATATGTTCTTGTCAGTGGATAATCAAACCTATTACAGCACAGTAAACAAAATATCAAGCTTATATAAAAAGACAATTATTTCTAAGCTTACAACTGTAGCTTGTCTGAAGATTTTGCAGAAAACAATCCTACCGTATGCATTAATGCAACCTACAAAATATTACATTGTAATTTCATTCTGAGAGCTACCACGATAAAAAACTTTTACAGGGAGAACTGATCCCATGGTTCAGAAGAGCATTTGTTGGTTAGAAAGTATAATTTCTTTAATTCTCTAAGGGATTATTTAGAAGCACAACTATAACATGCAATTTATTTAAAAAAGGTCATTGCTTTTGAGACTTAAAGAAAACAAAAAAAGCTGTTATGTGTGTTTAAAGTTCTTTCAACACACATTAATATAAAGTTCTGTGTTAATAATTGAAACAAAGATCTGAACTGACAGTTCTAAACTACAATGAGGGTGGGGAGGGCTGTTAGGTATTTAAGCCTCATAACATTTAAAACCATTGCGTATATATTAAGCATATGCCAAACAGTGAGTTGCATCGAGAAAGACTAATTAGTAAGTTATTCATTATGAAGTTAATATTTGTTTCTCATAAGACTTTAATAATGAGTAAGGTATAGAGTCTTATTTAAATATTCAAAGGCCAAAAAAAGGCATAATAGAGGGTGAAGAAAGATCTAAAACAGCAACTTCAGGTTGCTATGGTGAAGAAGGAGCAGCAACTCACAGTGCCATTTGGATACACAGCAAAAGGATGTGATGCAAATATCCAACAAGACACTAAAACAACTGGTTTTCTGTAGTAGGAAATGTATAATAAAAATCTGAAGATACAGGACTATACTGAAAATTAATGAGAAATCTGAAATAGTGCAAAGCCACATGCATTTAGCTTATCATGACTACTTCTATGAGAACGTGACAGCACCAAATATAATTCCAGATCTTTATTAAGTTTTTGTTAGGCAAGTGATCTTACTGACTACAAAAGAACAGTTTAGAGATAAACTGCATGTTATGTTAATTTTACATTGTGGCCCTTAAGAACTAATGTATTACTAAAATAAAYCAGTTTGCTTTCAGGTTTAATTTAAATCACCTCAGACATTATGCAAAAGGATAAATTTAAACAAATGCTGAAATACAGAAAAAATACAATCTCAAATTCAAATTACTAAACTACAATTTTTTTCTATACTTATTAGTTTCAGTTCAAAGAGCAAAACATCCAATTCTGATCTATGCATTCTTAAAATTACAGTTTCCTTGCAGAAAAAGGATGAAATTCAAATAATGTAGAAGCTAAAAGAGTTAGAAAATGGATATTAATAACAGAAGCCGTAATATTTCAAATTTATTATTGAAATTTATTCGAGCACAGAGAACATGGTTTCATAAACCACATGCTGATTTTTTAAAACGTGTTTTTCCAATGTAAGCTCAAAAGAGCAATAATGGAAAAAATCAACTATGGTAAATTTAAAAATAAAAAAATCTTTTTTCTTCTGTAATAAAGAGTGAGCTTTTACAGCACATATTTGCTTCCCTAAAAGAAAGCTACATCCCATCTTAACTACGTTATACTAGGTGCAGGGAAAGCATTTTCCATACAAACTGGAGAAAGTTGCTTGCATTTGGAATATGCCAAGTACCCATCTATTGACTCAAAAGCAGTTTATGGGTTTAAGTCTTCAAGGTCCAAGATGGGAATATCTTTTTCTCTCCGAAGCCCAGATTATATTGCACATACACACGTTTTTCAAAGAAAAAAAATTCTTAAGAAACTTTGATCTGACATATGAAGCTTAATATATAAGTAACAACCATATTAAGGTAAAATAAGAGTTGAACAAGAGAACACCTTGGAAAAAAACTGTCAAAATTGTGTGAAGAAAAATCAAGTAATAAAAGGTCATAAAATATTTGTTCATAGAAAACAGCATTAACATATCTTTCAAACAAGCTAGCAGACAATAAACAATGAATTAATTCATTTTTAAATCTAGTAAAAAATCTTAATGAAAGCCAAACCTCTAGAGTGCAACAGAGTACTCTTAGAATAAACAAATTGCATATATAAACATATAATTCTAAATTAAGTGTCCATTAAGGTCACACAAAGCCTTGATGCTGCTAGAGCTGCCGTATCTAATAAGTAACTCAGGCATCACAAAACAGCCTTAACTTCTTGAGAGGTGAATATAAACAATGCAGTCCACATTCTGTAGGAAAAAAAACTTAATTAAATAGTAGAAGAACCGCCTTGCACAGACCTCTGTACTGTAACTCCTTAGCAAGCCAGGTTAATAGCTACRTAATTTATAATGGGCATTTAATAACTACCACGAATACTAGGCTTTCAGTGACACACTGMATATTAAGAGTCAACTTTCTGACAGCTGCTTGTGGACCTCACTCTGAACACTGAGTTCCGAGATGTTCATTAAACTGAAAGGGGCATTCATTCCTAWTTTTTTTTCATGGGAAGTTATATTTTCTCCCCAATTTCTGTTCCCTCTTTTGACATAGAGCCCTAGAAATTACTTTACACTTTACAGAACACTGTAGTGCCTGGATCATGGCAGAGTCTCTGCCACCTTAAACTGTCCTCTTAGTTATCACTTTAAAACTACTTCCAAAGGAAGTGTTTAAATAATATTAGAAATTAAGGAGCAAGAGGCATGAAATATTGCAAGAAGTAGTTTTTATCTGGTTTCGTTAAACAGATGAAGTAGATAACACATTATAGGACTTATACAGTCCTATACAGGACCTGCTGTATTCAAGTTGAAACTGTTGGATTTACAAAAATGTTGAAGTTTGGGAAAATTCCACCACCTTTTACACCAAATCACAAGATCACTTTCGACATGCTTAAAGGTTGCCTTTGCCATTAACAATGGTTAAGACACGATTATTAGGAAGATATGATATTAGCAATACTTAATGAGGTTTTGAAAGTTGCAAGGCATTGTGTGTCAAACAAAAGATTATACTATTACAGGATACACTGCTTAAGCATCTGAATTACACTGTTAAGCATTCTCATGGTCATCAAATTAAGCGCTAAGCTCTTGTAGGCTCAAGCCATAACAAGATTGCAACTGAAGGCAAATGAGGCTTACTTTCATTTAGATTGTATGTTTTAAAATACTCTAATAAGCCAATTATTCAAGGCTGTTCGAAAGATTACCCATTTCAAGTATTGATTTTGAACATTTAATATAGAAATAATAATAATAATAAGGACTAAGAAAAACATATAAAATTAGTCAATGGCCATTTGTTCAATTTTATGGTTCTATAGACTATCAACCTAAGTTTTGTTTTTCTTGAAGAAAAGCCTTGTAAGATGGAGTGGAAAGGAACCTAACAAAACAGAAAAGACAATAAGCACTTACACTATTAATTAGTAGCTGAGGTCACAATTAATTCATTAGAAAAGCACTAAGTTACAAAATATAACAGATGCAATGTCTATATCCATAATATTTCCATGAAGGTATGTAGAATACGAGGAAATCACATCATCTGCCTTTAGGCGCCAGTATATTCAGGTACCAAATTACCTTTTTTCCTTTGAAATAAAAGGACTGTTGTGTACCACTTGTATAACAATGCTCGGTAAATTACAGCTGTGGTTTCTTATTGCAAAATATTTATTAAATAGAAATAATATTTTCAACACCCTAGAAGTAAGACAAATTACTAAATTCCCTGTTCTAGTATACACACACACACACACATAAGCATGCATGTGTATTCATATTAAAATGCAACATTTTGTGGGATGAGGGGAGTTAATACTGATAGAGTTATTACAGACGGCACCAGCTTCAGTTATTTTAAATTAAAAAAATTAATAAAATGGGAAAAACAACAAGTAACTTTCTTACAGTTGTTTCCGATACAGAGACCACGCCAGCTTCTCCAGAAGCATAGGCCTTTTCTGGTCCCATGGCACAGTAAAACCTGCTTGATTCCTGCTGGGATTATGGAAGCAAGACGCCCATTCCCCCAGGAAGCGCAGCGCAACCCTGCGCTCCTGCATCCCGGAGAACCCGGCTGCCCTGAGTGCTTTTACACAACAGCCCTAGCTTCCTTCGGCCTCTTCCAGGGCATCTACACAAAGTTCTTCAGTACCAAAGTGGGCTGTGCCCAATGGAAAGCTTTTATTTTGCATCAAGAAAAACTGGAAAATCTTGTCCAATTTTACAATGTTGGAGGCAGTATTCATACTTCTCCAGTGAATCCCTGTTCAACACCAGCCTCCTGAACATAAACCCTTAAATCCTCCCTTCAAACAGTTGCACACACTCTATGATTGCTATTTATTTATACTATTTGCTGTATTCAGACATACTAAAATCACACAKAAAAAAAAAGCTTTTAAAAGCTTTTTTTCCTACTTCCATGTCCACTTTTGTGTTGTGCTCTGCCTTTTGAGCATTTGTCCCACATTTTGGAGCCTATTTTTCATAACTGGTATCTGACAAGGTCATAAACTACACAAAAAGCCATGAGCAGAATTTCCAGGAAAACTTACAGTATATTAAATAACTAATAACACTAAAACACCATATATAACTTGAGCACTATCTACCTGTAGCCTTTTAAAATAACAAATTTGTCTGCTTATTCAAAGCACTTAACAGCACCATAAAGCCTACAAGAAAGATAAATGCTATTCATTTGTACTCAGCAACATGTGGTATGTAGTAATGTTAAATGTTATAAGAGCAGTAATTCCCAGAATTGAAACCCAAGTGAAGTTTAAAAACTATTCATTTAGCTAATGCAAAAATATAATTGTTATATAAAGAAAATCTGTTTTCTGTAATTCAATTGAAAAGTATCCCTACACACTAAATGTGCCCAAGTCACCTCAGCTTTTTCCCTGGAACTGGAAAGCATAAGAGCAGCAGGCAGCAACATAGCTGAGCAAAGGCACGATCTGCAACATGATTTTACCAGAAAGCATAAGCATTCCCATCTTAGAACAGTATTAATATACCTGCACGTTAAAAGTTGGTAATTGCTTTATCATAAAAACCTAAGAGTAGAATCATATAGTGAATTAAAAAATATTTAGTTATATGAATTAGTTATGAATTTCTCATTCATAAGAGTACATTTTCTATTAGTTCATTGCCTAAATGCTAAAAAATATTTAAATATGTTCAAAGATTTTGAATGAGGAATAATATCCCTTCACAAGGACATGACAATTCTTTAAATAAAATAGAAACAACAAAAGCATTCCCTAATGTGAAAAGCAAATATAAAATCAAAGATATAAAGAAGAGTCAGGTAGGAGACTAGGTTCTGAGTTACAGGATGCATCCTGTTAATTTCAGTGAAAATAGGAACTCATAGGAAAAAACATTGATCTTACTTTCGCAAAGAAGAAACAAACTTTCCGTTTTAAACCATGCCTGTCTGTCTGCCYGTTCCAAGTTTGTTACCCCTTCATGGGTGCAAAAGTACAAGCAAAAGTTGCAACCAAAGTTAATAAATATTAGGAGTTCTCTCTCCTCTTTTACCGAATCAGCAGCAGATCCTCAGTCACAGAGATCATTTACTGTGCTATGACACACTCTTGTGGTACATTAAGGAATGAAGTGATCTGCCAATCATAAACGAAAAAGCAATTCCAACTGGGACAGCATCCACTGCAAATGTTTTAAGATAGAAGACATGAAAATATTATATTAAAAAGGGAATGGGAAAGATCTGTATCATTCATTCTTGCTAATGTTTTGCCAATACCTTCACATTTTATTTGAGACTAAACCATGTTGAGAAAGATCAGCATTCACCTGGGTTTCTCTCACAGGCCTCAGACCATGGCATTAAACACCACAGCCTGTTGAAGGAAGGGCTGGTCTTCACTCACAGACTTCATGCCTCCGTTTATCACTACTGCTTCCATTCCACAGGATATTAAAGGAGTCATTGGGCTCACACTGCCATTGGATGTTGCTACTAATAGCAAACTTGTTTCCCTGGCTTTCTTGCAACTAGTGATCTAACCCCCTTTGCTTTTACCTAACCCCCTTTGCTTTTATCTAACCCCCTTTGCTTTTAGCTGTCTCTGGTGTTGATTTCTCCCCCCAGTAGTGTTATAGATCTGCTGAACTCCACCGGCCAAGATACCTCCAGCAAGGTGCAATCGAGCCTCGAATCCCAGCTCCCCTTCGCATGTTCCAGTTACATCTGCACCCCATCTTTGATCACTGCTTTCATCCGTAATTTTGCTGAACATTCAGTTGCTTTTCCCATCTTCCTGCTGTTTCCAACTGAGGACCCAATTCTTTGGGATTTTATACCGAAATGCCAACAACAGAGAGCAGCTTTCTGGAGCACGTGCACCAAGGAGGTTGCAGCCAGATTTGAAATCCCCCTAGGCCCAATCAATGCCCTCGGCATGAACAACAAAATGTAGGCATAAGCAGCCACCCTAAGTAGGATCTTGCTGCCCTGGAAATCTTAGAAAGAAATAATAGTAACAGTGAAAACAGCATCAGTGATTTGCAATAGGCAGAAGATGCTGACAGCTCGTCCGCCTGAGGACACACCAGCATTTGTTAGTGGATCTTTCCTTTCTCTGTAGGCCAAGATCCCAGAAGGGTTTTGGAAACCTAAACATTCTCCTTCTGTGTGACAGACCTGATAAAAAAAAACATTCCACTGATGTATCTGGGGCCTTAAACAATGAAAATAAAGAAAAAACAAGCAGTTTGCAGAACATCCAACTAGACTCATTCTGTACAAGTGAACCTTTTGCAGTAGCTCCAATTAAAACTGAACAAATTATTAAAAATCAGTAATTCTTACTATTTCAGATCAATTATATTTTAGAATCATAGAATCACAGAATGCTTAAGGTTGGAGGGAACCTCTAGAGGTCATCTAGTCCAGCTCCCTACACACACAGGGTCACCTAGACAATTTTCTTCATCCTTACACAGTTTCAGCAATTGGTTTGCTATTAAGGGCAAAAAACAAATCTGTAAGAACTTTATGGTACAGATGCAGTTTATTGTCATTGCCTTTTTCATACAGGGTATTTATAAAGGGACCCTTGAGTGAGTCTCCTATGCATCTACCAAGGCAAGCTACCTGCAGCATCTGTTTAGAACCAGGAAGCCACGTGAGAAGTTTATCTTGGAGATACCAACTGGATTTCAGAAAAGCAGCCTGCATTTCAAATGTTCCCATGAAGTAACCAGCTTAGTTTTCTTTATATAAGACTCCACTTAATTAAGAAAATAAACCAGGCATTAGGTAAGATCAGATCATGTTTGTCAAGAGCTAACGGATAAAAAGGTATGCACAGTCCCATTGGGTAGGGAAAGCAAATGATCCTAACCGCTCTATTTATGAATAAATTTAATGATTTGTTAAAGATATTGGTCCATCAAAACCAAACCAAACTCTAAGTCAAAGGTTCTGCCATAAATACTGCAACTTTCTGCATGGCAAACCAGTGTCTTCGACCAAATCTTTTTTCTATAGCTGCAGAATCAGAAGTTACTGCACCATTAAAAACATAATATCCTTGCTTTTTGTTTGTTTGTTTTCAATATATGAATTGTCCTTAAAGTAAATCTTCTTTGAATCAAGCCATTCACTGAGAAACTAAAAGGTAGATTCTTTGAAGGGAAAAGAAAACCCTCATGTAAAAAAATTGAATGTTAATAATTTTCATCAACAGTGACTTTGAAAGTTTGCCAGTAAGGTTTGCCAAAAATTTCCTTTCTTGCATTCAAATTATTTTTCTAAGCTCCTGGTGAAGAAAAGACAATGAAAGGACTGTTGTAATGAAGATATTATTGCACTCAAATATAGTGCTGCCTTCAGTCTGATATCAATGCTTGTAACACAAGATTAGAAATACATTAAAAGCACTGAGTGCATAAACATGTAAAAAAAGACTTAAATAAGAAGAAAACATGCAAATAGGTTTCTAAAATTTTAAAYGCTGTGTGTAATATTAAACAAGAGCAAATTAATTCTTGAAAGACCCTTGCAATTAAAGAGACAAAAATATGAGATGTTAGGGTCACAGAAAAATAACCATTTTTCATGTAAAAAATGATTAAGTTGATCAAGGGCATCATGATTTCCGTTTTGTTTGTTTCTTAACTTGCATTTTGTTTGCCAAACCTGTTTTTTCATTCCATTGGCATTTATTTCTTTAAGTCATATGACATCTAGGAGCAAAGTTTTTTTCCCACTAAGTCCCCCCACCCAAACTGACAAACATTCACTAATAACCTAAACCAAATCCACACCAACGTACTGCCAGCTCCCATTCCCCCATCATCATCTTATTTTTTTTTCCCTTTTTTTTTCCCACTTCTCAGTGGTTTGACAGGTAGGAAATGAATATCCAATATGTTAAATAAATAAATAAATATATATAGACAGACAGTTCTGCTGGTTTTCTAAAYCTTCTCTAAGGACAAAAAAACAAGAGCACAAATATCTTTTAAAGGAAGGGAAAAAAAAGACTGAAGCACAAGATGACAGACAAAAAAAAATAGTTCTAAAATGTGTGCTGAAAGCAGAATTAATATCCCATTAGCCTACTAGGACCTTTCTAAAAGATACAAGCACTCATCGGAGACAGCATGCTACCTACAATTACATCAAGAAACAAAGAAATCATAATAAAAAAGGAATAACAGAAAAAAAATACTTACATMGTTACATATTTCTTAACTGTTAACAACAGTGAGAGCACTCTCTCTAGTTTTTTTTTTTCTTAAACTATTATTTCTGCTCATAGATTGCCTCCTTTCCACTACTCTACTAGAATAATGTGCAGATTTTTGCTAATAATTTGGATCTACAGATCCAGGCTCTGAGGTTAGGTACTCATGGCCCAGTCACTGAATTCAGGGGACAGTTCATCTCAAACTGCCATAAAAGAAAATCAACTAAAATCCCACAAGCTATAGCTTATTTATTTTCATATATGTATATATTTATAGATGTATTTATATATATAATGCTATAAAATATAAATATATTTATTATGTATATATAAAATAAATGACATTGTCACAGATTATTCTACYCATTAGCTACAAACACAAGAGAAAAACAATGTTAAAGATCACATGTTAATGCTCTCCTCCAACTTTTAATAATTATTTTCCATATATTTTGGAAGAGGGGATGTAAACTACATACAAAAGTCATGTTTTAGGAGTTATTCACATTCCACTTTTATTAGATGTGTCAGTCTGAAAAACTAAGTTTTCCCCTGTCCATATTAAGCATTAGTAAAAGAACGTGCCAATTTTTTTTCCCCTTCAAAATATTAAAAAAGATTGTATTTTGAGAATGTGTTGATATTATTAGAAAAAAAAAAGATTCATTAACAGTCTGACTGTTTCAGACTCTCTCTTAGAGAAATGTAAAATATATATATATATAATCTATAAGAGAGAGTCTGAAACAGTCACATATTTACAGGCTGCAGGTACCTAAGGCCTGTGCTAATGATCAGGTTCATCTGCCCACTGCAAAGAGGCTCCTGAAAACCTGAAAATCACTTGCCAAGACATCTGACAAAGACTATGGAAAATTCAGTGCAACCCCTGACGCTGCTGCTCTCCCTTAAACCCTTTTTGGTTTATTCCTTTACCCCAGGGCAGCATCTCTGCTGCTTCATTGGTAGCTGCTCATTTCTGCCTTCTAGATATAGCAAATAGCAAGAGCGCCTGTTTATGGATGTGCCCATCCTRGAGTGAAGACATTGTCCAATAGTCACCTCAAACTTGCCGTTAGCTTGATCCATACTACGGCAAAAAGCAAACAAAAGCATTTATACCAATCATCCAAAGCAGTGCCAATGTGTTTTAAAAAATAAAAATTAAAAAAAAAATCATGCTTATCTACACTATGATTAAATACTCAGTTTTCCCTTTGAAAAGGGGGCTCCCTACATAAATACCTATGAAGGCCACCTTTCTAATGCCTAACTAGCTGCATGATTTATACCCAAGTTTTTAATCATTGAAACGAACCCTTTCAGAATGCAACATAACTACAGACTCWAACAATCTCTGAGACCCTACCCAATTGTCTGCTTATACTAATCTACTATCTACTAATATTTTAGCCACGATTAAGATTTTTCCTTTCCCTGCAGATTTAACAATCATGTTATTAGCCCAGGTGTCATTTCTTCTATTTGACTAGTTAAGCATGTCCTCCTTGTATCACCAGAAAGCCTCAGAGAAGTCTGTCACAACTAGAAAGAACAGAAAATAAAACAGAGRGAACTACAGTGACCTTTTCAAGCACCTGCCAGCAGAGAAGAGCTTTATTTGTGAATGATCAACTCTCCACAAGCCCTGCAGTGACGGGATCATTTGGGCAAACATTCCCATTTTACATATCATTCTTCTTTTCTTCTTCCCTATGATATTGCCTTTAACTGTCTTATGAATCAAACTTTCCCTCAACGTTTTTTTTTTTCTTTTTCTTTTTAAAAAATCAAATCGCTTCAGTTGGGCTTTTTTGAATGACAATGCAGCGTTTTCTGAGCAGCCACGAGGTTGCTGGCAGGCAAGGAAATCTTGTCTGCTTGATCATTCGCCTCTTTCATCAAGCTCCCCATCCTGCAGTTCAATACCTGGATGTTGGATTTCCTTGGCTTGTTCCCTCTCGGAACAACATTAAGATTGTGATCACTACACAAAGAGCAGCTGTCACTTGATAYGAAGCGTTCTTGTTTCCCCATCTTATGTTTTAGGCTTCAGACAATACAAAAAGCACATGTAAGCTGTGCTCCAGCTCTGCTGCTCAGTATTTCACACGTCAGTCAACTATAAATCATCTACTTGGTTTCATGTTTTCAAAGAATAAGAGCATGTAAGCTATTTCTTTGATACCAGTGGTGCCAAGAAAAACTTTGCTTCACATTTATACACTGATCTGCAACCATGAATGTAATCCTGGTTAATCTTAAAACACTTCCTATCTCGTCACCTCTTTCTCCTTCAAGCCTCAACATATCTTGGTACCACATTTGTCCTTCCGCCCACAAACCGAACTGTTGTCCACATACTAAGAACACCAGTGCAGACCATCCACATTCACTTTATTTTGGAAGTTTCTCAATTAGCAACATTTTTTTTCCTACCTAATTATAAAAACAATCTGGGCAGGACCATACATGTACAGTGGTGTCCACAGGACAGTGATTTTTTTTTCCTTACTTATATTCTTTCAACTGCTGACACAAACTAGTAATTCCAGTGTTTTATTTCAGTGCCAGGGCATCTCACAATAAATTAAAATATTGGGGGGGGTCGGGAGGGGGAAGAGAGGAGAAAGCATACATGCACTTTTCAGTCATAATCCAATCTTTGAAATAATTGCATTGAAAATATTCTAAATTGATCGATACTTCCAGACTTTGAACTAATATTCTCCTCCCACAACCCATACATAGCAGAGAATCTTTCAAGTTCTTTATGACAAATGAGTAGGTTTTCCATTTAGCCCTTGCAACTCTATTTGAAAACACGTATTTCTTTAAGAATACAAACGTATATTGAATTATAAAGAGCACTTTCCAACAAATTACACCCTTTTCCAATAATTTGCTACAAGACTATGGTCAGTCACTGATGTTCAGGCATTAATTCAACTTAAAAATGTTATTACATTTGCAGAATGGTTCAATTTCTGGAAAGTGACTAATATGCCTTTATAACAAATAGGAAATTAAGTGAAATTATCTCATTCCACCCATAGCTCCTTAAGAGGACTCACAACCATTAATCAAGTGTTTTTTTTGTTTGCTTTAGATTAAAAGAAGAGAACAACTTAAAAACTTGAAGAGAAGTGGTTAATTCACCTCTATTCCTCTCCTCCCTCAGGGAGAGGTTACATGGTTTTAGGCTCCCCAGTCCAAGACAAGTTAAGAAGATTAGAGGACAGAAAATTACAGTGTGCAAGAGCGTAGAGGCTCTGCTTTAACAGAGGGTCCAACCAGGTGACCTCTACAGATCCCTTCCAGCCTAAGTAATTCTACAAATATATGGCCATCTCTTCGACCTTCATGACGCTGTCAGGAGTTAATTTTGATCGTGAACAATCTTTATTTTAAGCTACTGGTTGGTACTTTTCCTACAGTCTTAAACCAGAATCATTTTACTTCTTCGCACTTGTAGTAATACTGCTCTCACATCTCTATTACCATCTTTATTTTCTATTCATCACCGAAAACCTCTATACTAAAATCTGCTAAAGCTTAGAATGTATTCTATTCTATACTATTCTCTAGTAGAAATTCCTCAGTGAATTATACATGTATACATAAGACTTCCTCTTCTGGATCAAAGCTTTTGTAACATCAGCTGTTAATGCACAGCAACTGAACCTGCAAGTACTTCAATCTAGTTTTACTTATCAGAATAAAAATCACTTGAACCATCACTGAAAATTCTGGTTCCTGCTTTCTCAGTTAGATACCCCCTTTCTATATAACAACAACAACAAAGACAAACAAAAAAAGAATACGTAAGCAGACCCTTCAGCACAGTTGAAGCCAGCTCATGCTCTCAATTCCGTCATTCGGCTATAGAATCATTTTAAAATCCTCTTGATTTCCTGGTGTCAGAGACAAAACTTTAGAGCTTTTTAGAAGAGACAAGGACCGTTCCCAAATTCAGTGCAGTGAATAGCTCAATGATTCTCAGTCGGAAAGGATGATGCTGAATCTCCTCAAGACTGAGAAGGGTAGAAAATAGAGGTATCCAATTTCTTTGACAAGTGGTGTTCTCACTAATAATTTATATGTAAGCTACAAAGAAGCATCTCCTCTCCCCAAGGTCCTGAGAACAGAAACAGTTTCTGCGGCCTAATTTGTACTTAAATTTGCCCTGCTACCAAGACAGACACCAACAAATCCAGCAGTGTCTATCTATGTGTTTAAGCTATTTTGTGTGAACCACTCACTTGAACAAAGGTTAAATTCAGCTTCATGTTGCTATTTAGACATCTACTTACTTGTCTAAATACATATTTGCTGCCTCCATCTCCTTCAGAAAATGAAACACATTCTTGTATCACCCAGGTGACAATCATTCCAAAAATTAAAAGCTATAAGTCCCATATGCTTAAAAAAATATGTTAGGTTTGCTTTGTTAAGTTTTATCAAATCTRTGTATCAGAACCAACTAGTCCATTMAGTCACACTTCGAGGGGATATTAATCTCATTAACTGTAATGTTCCTGCTGCCTGTGGAGATTCACAGTCTTCTGAGATATTGACATGTCTGGCATCAATACCCCAAGTTTTGTTGTTTAATTACAGACAGGAAACAGCCTTTCCTCTAGTGACCTCCTAAACTCTCCACCTTATTAAATCAGGGAAATTTATTAAGAATTCTCGTAATGCTATAAAGAGAACAATCTCTTTACACAACAAKTCTCTCTCAGACTTTTTCTAGTAGATTCAAGCAAAAATGTTTATGATCTATGAGATTTAACATTAATAAATTGTAATTCCCTACCCAGTAAAATCACAGCTGAAGTATTTGAAACATTAAAAAGCTACTTTGCCTTAAAAAGGCTGCAGAGTTCTTGTTACTCAAAWAAATTCCCAAGACAGCAAAGTGTAAGGAGGAAAAAAAAAAAAGAAAAAGAGGGGGTGGTTGAGCACCCTTTGCACTACACTACATATTTCATTCTAAATTATTTTAAAACAGACATATATAATAATTTGTTTTCCATCTGGAAAATTGAAAATCTGAAAATGAATTAATCATTGCACCCTTTTGGCTGTTCTGAAGCAGCAAGTCTCTGATAGCAATCAAAGGGAAAAAAAAGTGACAAGAAATAACAGTGGAAATTTGTATATTTTATATATGGGCTAGAAGCAGCCTAAATTACTAACAAGACTACTTTCTTCTAAAAAAGGACAAAGAAGTTTAAAGCCAGGAGCACTTTAAAGAGTTTGCTCTTCCACAAGGTTGTAAAAGCTGATCCAAGAAGAAACTAAGCAAAACATCATGGGAGAGCTATGGTTGCTACATGCTTAAAAGAAATAAAAATTTCTAATTGAAAAGGAATTGGAGCAAATCAATTGGCTCATGCATTCTAAAGATAAACATACCACTGTCTGGATTCTAGACTGGTCATAGTACACTGTCAATATTTGATAAATGATTTTTCAAAATTGATCAAATGTAAAGTACAACATATCAAGGGGCCATTTTTTTTGACTTTTTTGTAAAGCTTTCCTTTTAAGTCATAAAATTTTTATTGTTTTGTGAGTAGAAGTTCAATGTTATTTCTTTAAGCAGGTTGGGATTTTCATTTTTTCCCCTCACATATTCCTTAAAAAAAAAAGAACAGTAATGCTATATACAGAATTATTTCATGTAGTATTTAAAAYCATTAAAAGAAGAAAATTAAAGCAATCATTTACTTACCCTTCTTTTGACAACAAAAYGTAAGTTCCAATTTGCAAAGCATGTCAGCATTCTCATATTTGTCCTCTTCTGCCTTAACCCAAAAACAGGATTCTGTCATTTCCTGAGGTCTGATCTATAAAAAAAGAAAGAGAACAAAACATTTATTAATCACATTCTTTTAAGGCAACATATTAACACAGAGTCTTGATTGTTTTTACACTGAAAAACATTTAATTTATAAAATACATCTATAGAACAAGGGTAACTGTAGAACGCAGACTGTTCAGAGGTCTGTAAAACACATCAAGTATTGGTACAGGTAAACAACTCATCTTTAGAATTTGATAAAGTGCTTCTGATTCAAGATAATAAAGCTTATAGGAAGTAYTTTTAGACAAAACGATTCTGTCGACCAGCACTGACAGAATAATCTCTTACCCAAGGTCTAAGCACAACAAACTCTTTTTGGTTTAGATTTTAAACTTAAGTTTTAAGTCATCTCTGAACACATCAATCAACACACATTTTTTAACTGAGGCTTTGATTGTTTTATAAAAAACTTAAGTTCTTTAAATTGMCTTATTTGGAGCCAAGTAGCTATAGTTTCCAAAACTCAACTGATTATTCCAGAGTAGAAAAGACATTATATTTTTAAGTATTAGAACTTTATACGAGTACATCCACACCAAGGACAAATGCAGAAACTTGCAGCRTTTCTTCCCACAGCCCAGACTTGATAGTTGTACAGACGCAAAACACTTGTCTTGGAGTATCAGTCCAGTACAGTGAATCATCCAGCATAAGCAGCTTCCTACAAGATCAGTTGAAGCAGCACCCAAGATGCAAGATGGCATCAAGACTGTATTATTTCTCAAGCAGACCTGGCTTATCCATATGACCTCCCCGGATGATTAATCAGAGCAGTGTAGTTTTCAAAAAGCAATAAAACTAATGTAAAGGCATAAAGTCTTCACATGAGTTCCTACATAATACTGATTTATCAGTTACTCAAGATATGATTGTCAGAAATAAGACAAAGTTCTATGTTATATTCTACACGAGAATTTTACCATTAATCAGCCTTACCTTAGACCAGTTGAATCTCTTCATGGTAATTTCAGGCCTGAATTCTTTCTTAGGCCTCAGCCCGAAGGGCAAAGCGTGGGGAGGCGGCGATGGCTGCGGCCCAGGCAGGCCTGGGGGAGGCGGTGGCGGAGGGATTCCCAGGCCCTTCATGGATGGGGGAAGGGGCGGCGGCGGTGGTGGCGGTGGGATTGCTCCATTAGAAGGCAGCGGTGGAGGAGGGGGAGGCAACTGATGTGGTCCTGCAGCTTCCAGGGCCGCCACCGACGCGTCTCCACGTGGGGATGGCAGAAATCCGGGCGGCAAGGAGCCATACTGGCAAGGAAAAACATCCAGGACTTTTAATAAAAAACACATCATAAAAGCTAGAGTTTGAGAGTTAAATCCAGAAGCCACTGGCTTTAGGATTTTACAGTATGGAGACTTTCAATTACAAGTGGATATTCAGAACACAAAGCGCATGGAATAATGAAAAACTGCAGTGTAGCCCACTTGGATGGTGAAAGCTGATCTAGTATCAGAGTCCAGTACATATTAAAACATAACTTCAGTCTTCAATATTCTTATTTGTTCTAGACAACTGAGAATTTTCACTGGGATTTAATAACTTAAAATAGATAACAGAATACAACTACACTAGCAATACTTTTTGGAGCCACCACAAACAAACAGAGCTGAAGACTGGATATTTTGCTACAGAGGAGCGTTCTCATTCCGGAGAACTAAAGCAGCAAGGGAATTATGAAAAAAATCCCCTCCTCCTATGYATTTTTTTTAAAAAAGGAAAGGACTTATTACATGCAGTGCTGCCTTAAATCTGTAGACACATAAAACTAATGGCCACTATATTTTTAAAAACAGGAAATGTTACCCTTTACTATAAAGTCAATAGGAAATGCAGCAACTGCACAATATTGTATAGTACTTAATCAAGCAGATTTGACAACTGTATTAATAACTGTTAGGATGGTGCACTGATTTATTAGTCTAGATGGTGAAGATCTATACTGTATAGGATAAGTCTTTTTAATATGCACTTCTATAAGCCTAAAAACAAACATTTGATTGCTATTTGAACAACTTCTATAATGGATTCCAAATATTATTGAGAAACATTTATCTACTACTGATAACATCAACTTATTCAACTGATAGTTATGAACTGGAATAGTCCATTTCATTTTTGAACTATGGAAGGGAACACAGTTAACCAAAGGATAAAGGCTGTAAAAAGCAAATAACTCTCTGTCAAGGAATTTACCAAATAAAGTAACCAAAGTATTACTGTTTTTTCAACTGCTGAACATGCGTTCTTTACACTGAGAAGCAGACACAAATAAGTTCTAACAAATGAAGGAAAATTAATATAAATGAACACCAAATAATACATATATGGTCATAACATGCAGAAACAGTAATGATAAATTCAAACTGGTGCCAAATGGAAAACCAAACATTCCTCTTTGGATAGATAGGACTAATAAATTGAATTAATTAATTATTTCACATTTACAGTATATTTCAAGAAACACAAATTATAGGAAATTCTTGGTATAATAATCTGTGAGCATAATAATAAATTGTGCACACTCACTGTCTATATCTATAAAAAACTAGAGTGAACTTTGGTGAACAATGGAGCAGGAAAAAAAAAAGAGAGAAAAGGCTATCTTTTTTGCTTACAAAATGATGAGTATTTAATTTTTTTTTCCAGGAAATGCATAGAGAATTATTTTCTTAATCCATGACATAAAGCTGTCAATAAAAGAAATATAAAATCTCAGAGAAGCAAYAAGTTTTGCAATTTTCCCTTTTTAAAGATAGATTCTGACATAAACAGTGAATTCTGACCAGAAATCTGAATGAGAATGATATTTTTAAATACTACCTCAACAAAGACGAACTAGTGATACTTATTAAAAAAATACACAATCTCTAAAAAAACTACCATCAAAACATATTTCATCATCTCTCTGTACACGTCTCCCATTGCTGCCTTTCTTTTGTCACTTTTAGCTTGCAGCTGTTTTACCTACTCCAAAGCACAAGAAAATTCACTTGGTCAGTCTCCTTACAAAGGAGCTGAAGCAGTTAAGTGAAATATCACTCAAATCCACATTTCTTCTATCATATTTTAAAGTATCTATTAGAGTTTGAAAAGTGAAAAAAAAAATCACAAAGTATTCTTATGTTATTTCTTTCTGATTATTTCTTTCACTGCTGTGTATCGATGGTAAGGCTTCAGCAAAGTAAACTATATAATGAATATTTTCCTGTGAAGGGATAAAGATCACAGTGATGAATGCTAATCTAGGAGCATAAGACTTATTACCCTATGTGGTTAATTACTTTTGAAATATATGACACTGAAAGCAAAACCCAAATGAAACATAAGAAACTGGTTTAATTAACAGAACCGAGGCACAAGAAGGATCAACTGGGAACTCACAGAGCTAATTAATGTCACACTACAATTCCTTGCATAAAACACAGAAAAAAAAGGAAACTAACAGTCAGTAATAACAGATAAGAGGATTCTTAAAAAACACTCAAATGTACTATTAGAGTATGCAAAAAGAGCCAAGAGAAATTTATTTCAACAACAATACTTAATATATTCTTTAACCTATCTTATACCTGTGATTTAAAAGCCTGTAATTCTGCTTCAAGCTCACTGATCCGTTCTTCTTTTTTTTGCAGTAGGGCCTGGGTCTCCTGATGAACTATAAAATCTTTTTCAAACTAATAAGGAGAGGAAAAAAGAGTGTTGTAAAGTTCCTGTAGTTTCTCTAGATTTCATCTTCTTTCAAAATTCATTCTATTCGGACTATTAAACTCCCATGTTACAAAACTAAGGATACATATACCACATTTGCTACTCGAACTTCCCCACAGAGCGTGAAGGAAGCTGCAACTCCATCAGTTCCACAAGTCTTTACAAATTGCTATGAAATAATTAATATAGTTTCACTTGGAATTGTATAGAGAACTCTAGCTTAAAAAAAAAACTTCTGTAATACAGAGTCTGTAAATACAAACAAGTCAATATTTATTCTCTCACCRTTAATCTTGTTGAAAAATATCATAAAAAACTATTCAGTGCAAGCACTCAATTGATTTTTGACAGATTTGTACATGAAACTTCAAAATAAATAGCAAGAGGACCTATTTCTGGTAACTACTTCACATCCACCCCAGTCTGCACAAGAAACATCCAACTTTCCATTAATACATAAGTGATTATAGGCTTTTGAAGTTAAAAGCTCTTTTCAGTTAGCTTACTCATGAAGCTATCCTTAATCCTCTGTGTCCATCTTCTGATCACATAGCTTCAGAATTACTTACTTTTTTGGAAAGTTCTGAAGCCTTCTCTTCACATTCTTCTAATCTTGCTTTATCTACACAAATATCTTCAAAAATAAACAAATAAAGATATACTTACACATATAGAGAAACACAATATTCTTAATCACATACACAACTTGAACTTGTTTTTGSATGCATACAAGAAAAATATGATACCATAATCATTTCCAAGCAGTCCTTACCTATTAAGTGACTGAAATTTATATCTAATCTTTTACGATATGTGAAATCTGGGTCTGTTCCACTTCGATGTAAAACTATCTGGGACACACACTCTTCAATTAACTTGAAATACTGTGGACTGAAGAGAGAGAGAGGTAAGATCATTTATTTATTAGCATATACTTAAAACTCAATCTATGCATACTGTAAAACCAAAACATTTGGACTTTTTTCCACAGAACAATAGATGGAAACGCCAAATGAATCATTTGATTTCTTAGTAAAGGACCAATACACCTGACAGTGAACCTGTGGATAAGGCATTCTCCTATAACAAACTCTGCACTTATCCTTCTAAGGAACTATAGAAAGAAAAGGAAGCAAATCTCTTCGTCTCTCCCTTTGGGTTGTTCTGCTTCTGTGACTGCTTGAACGAGAACTGCTTTGCAGCCTTGCCTCATTGAGAAAATGCATAGATCACTTATTCAGAAATGATTTTTTTTTTCTTTTTTACACGAAATGGTATATATGATTTTCAGTCTGCACACAAAAATATWAAATTGTATTAGCTGTCTTTTTTTTAGAATAATTATTCTATTAATGATTACAAAATAACCAAATTCACAATTAACATTTACCATTAAACATACCGTACAAAATAATCATTTCTTATCAGCAAAAGATGTTGGAGAATAGAAAGAAAATATCCTTCCGCACTAGTGTCCTTAACTGTATTCCACACCATGTTGTAAACATCATTTACTTCAGTAAAAGAGTTAAGGAAAATTATAGTAAGATCTTACTTTTTTTTTCAGTTAAATGTTGACCAGTAACTATTTTAAACAAAAACTGTATCACAAAAATAACCATTATTTACGTTATTTGTACAAATTTCTCTTCTCAGAGACAGAAAGGATATTCTAGTTCAGATCTAATATCTTCTAGACGATGAGAGAACTCAATCATGTCTTCTTCCTTATGTTCATTGAATACTTTCAGCTGAATATCCAAGGCTTCATTCTTTATGCATTTCAATTGCTGCAAAGAAGAAACAGTGAAAAGGATGGAAAAACTTCCCATATAGAAATAAATCCTAGCTTTACAATAGCTTCCATAAGTCTGTTATTTTGAAGTTTAAAGTTACAAGAACTCTCAGGTTATATTAAATATTAAAAAGCCAAACATGGCTTCAATATGGCTTAGCCACTATCTGCACAACACTCTGCTGCATGTTCTTATTCATTCAAGGCCTAAAAGGTTGAGGAATCAACATAAGCTCGAGAGAAATCACTTTATCTTTTCATTCTTGTGTTAAGGTTGAATCTCATATCTAACTGCTAACGCTCAGACTTAATAAAATGCCACTGAGAATAATTTATTAGAACTTGTTCTCCCATTCCCCCTCGCCAGCTCAAACAGTCGAATAATTTATACAGAAATGCAAACAGAGACTAGGAGACGCTTACTGGCAAGATCTCTTTCAATCCACTGCGCATGAATTCGTTCCTGATGTGAAGCCTAAAATCCAAATCATCTGGAGATGTTACAAGAGCATTGATGAGCTGCATACAAGCTACCTACAACAGAGGACAAAAATGAACTATATTTCTTAGCTTTTCTTGTTTTCAGTACAGAGTTTGAACTACTTGAAGAGCATTCCACATGAAGTCTTATCTAATTATCACACCATTGAGATCTCATAATTAAAGTACTTAAACTTATCAGCCACATAAGCTGTGGATATTATACATTCACCAGAAATTTCTTTAGAAATGATTATTTCCTCTCACCCCACTGAATTTTCCCATTTAATGAAAATGCCAAGTTCATTCAGGACATAGTGAGCATAATTGAAAAGCATAATTGAATGTAATTTAGATATAGTTTTTAAAAATAATTTTAACTATACATTCATTTATATATGCAGATAAAAAGTTAGTGACATAAAAAATGGTAAAGGCTAAAGTCTGTGTGCATAGGGAAAAATATTAGATGACAAAACTAAAAACTGAAGGTAATATGAACTGAAACTAAAGAACACTTTTTTTAAAAAATCTTCCTCATTAAGAACTGCAGAATCTCARCATACTGACTTTCACAGAATACTTGATGGAAACCAGTAGCTCGTGTTTAAAGGCTCAGAAATCAGGTCCATTACAATGCAGAAATCCTCAAACTGCACATATCTGGGGTATGAAGTACTTAGGTACAAAATCCATTTTATTTCCACATTGTCTTTTGCTCTTAAACCACAACATGGGGCACTATTAGGCAAATTTTATCTGATACAAATTCACCAAAAAAAAAAAAAATCAAACATAAAACTAAAGTAAGGCACATAAAAAAAAAAAAAGGGAAAATTTACAAAAAAACTTTTAGAATTAATACATCTCYTTCCACCCTTGCTCACCTCCAAAATGAAAGAAAATAAATAAAACTAAGYAGAGTAACAGGAACTGTCAGGCCAGTAAAATATCCTGCTGTGAATCAGAACACTCAGAAAGAAACAAAAGGCACAGCAACACTTAAGCTCTTAAAAAGGAGATCTTAAGTTCTACTTGTCTGTGAAAGGAATTCCCATGGTAGAACACTTGGAGATGGGCAGGATATATCACAAATTGAAAGGCTGGCAGAAAAAAAGAAAAACTTAGGAAACAAAATAATGCAATGTCATATCAGAAAGCTTTGAAGGAACTCCAGGATAAAGGAATTTTACTACGCATTGCAACTATAATTTGACAAAATACTACTATTATTTATGAAAAGTTTTCATCTGGAAAACTACAAGTATGGTCCCTTGAAAAAGTTCTTATCATATTTAAAACTTCCTTTAAAATCCCTTTTCTCTGTACAACCTGCTACAGTGGATTCCTCACCTTTGTGGAGCTCATTAGAGCTATGACTTCTCCTCCCCACTAGATCTGTCCTATTTCCTTAGCTATAAGGCAGTTTTGTTTAGTCTTTTAGAAACTCTCAAGTTTACTACTACATATTTTCATTTATTCAAATAAAAAAAAAACCCTTTGTGAACCTTGTGTTTTTACAATATGCCATTTACTTCAATAGCTGTTTGCTACTGTTGTGTCAACATTATATCAACAAGAAGCCATGCTAACCTCAAAGCATGAGCAGTGGAAATATCAAAGGATAAATAAAAACAGTCTTTAGACTTACCTATATCCAAAGCTTCATACAATGATAGAAACACTAAAGTTAATAAAAGCCAGACTGAGTGAAATCTTCCAGTAATTGTCTTAACAGCAGCCAATAGAGAATTAAGAGTCTCCTGCTGTAAAAATCAGGCATTTCTGTACATTGCACTCTCTTCAAATTCAATTTTTGTCTACCACGACACTTTAAAGTCGTGCTCTGAACGTGGCTGCAGCCTGGTAACCCAGTAAATATGTGTTATTACGGTGGTATTTTCACCATCAACAGACGAGAGGCTTTGGCATGGGCCTAGGGACAGGGGCCTGCAGACCTGCCAGGCTTTGCTGCCAGGGCCTCTGCTTTGGCTCATTTGCCTGCAACAGCAGTTGTCTAATGACTGAATGACTGCAGCCCCACATGCTTGAGCCTTTGCTTAGCTCGTGGAAGCCTGCCTCATATACATTTCTGTAACTAATAGCAAACCAGTAATAGTTTGCCAAACAAAAACGCAGCACGGAGAAGCACAGGCAGGGGAGATGTGTAAATAACCATTTTAGGCTCTTAACAGTTTAGTGCAGGTTAACACCACATTCTTGGCTTTGAATTTATCTTCCTTAGGCCCATAAGATGCATAAATTTGCAGTGCAATGACTTGGTAGARCAACTGGTCAACCTAGTCTGTAACTTGAATCCAACAAGGGGTGTAGTGTGCAGGCAATGTGAACAGTTAAAATTCAGTGCCAATTCTCCTGTACTCTAAGTTGGGCTGAAATCTTTATTCTTAAACCTTTYCATACTTGTGTTCAGCACAGGTCTGCTTTACCAATCACTTGATCAGTATTTGCATTTTTCTTTATCAGGAATGCCAAAGATTTTACTGTACTGTTTCCAGTTTTTACCTTGCTTATTTAGCTGAGACTTGTTATACCATCACTTTTTCTTTTCTTTTTTTTTTTTGTGCTTTCTGTCTCGAATATTGGCTTTGACGRGACTTTATTTTCTTGACTCAGTTTGCTCTACTGTTCCAATGCTGTAGCTCAGTACACAAACTCCATCCCTGCACTCCTTTTGACATTATTGAGGTATTTCACTGATTAGAGACTTCACTGGCCAGCACTGTCACATACTCAACATTAATCGTGTATCAGGTGTACTGCAAGGGTACAGTTACATTTTGCAGGAGGTGAAATGCCACATTGCTCGATTACATCAGAACGGCAACTCTTATCTTTCGTGCAAGACAAAGCATTACTAGGAAAAAAAAAAGGACATACAATCACAGAACGACAGAATGGCTGAAATTGGAAGGGACCTCTAGAGATCATCTAGTCCAACCTCCCTGCTCCAGCAGGGACACCCAGAGCACGGGGTGGCATCCAGGTGGGTTTGGAAGATCTCCAGAGAAGGAGACTCCACAACCTCCCCGGGCAGTCTGTTCCAGGACTCTGTCACCCTCACAGGGAAGAAGTTCCTCCTCACATGGAGATGGAACTGCCTGTGTTTCAACTTACACCCATTGCCCCTTGTCCTGTCACTGGCCACCACTGAGAAGAGCTTGGCCCCTTCCTCCTTACATTCTTCCCTCAGGTACTTATACATATTTATCAGATCCCCTCTCAACCTCCTCTTCTCCAGAGTAAACAGACCCAACTCCTTTAGTCTTTCCTCATACAACAGATGCTCATCTAAGCAAGGAATCAGCATTTGGCACATGATTTGGTTTAGAAGATCAACAACATACAGTTAGATACTAAACAACATATGGTACATGTAAAATTACGATAAGAACAAACTACAGTTTTTTCTTTGATGGATCAATGCAACATAGATGCAAGGATGTGTACAGATGTATTTGCTGCTAAGATATTTGCTGTTTTCATTTGCCAAATCAATAAGGTCCATGTGCACATGTTATGCAAACAGGACAGCAACAGGATACCAACATGAGAAGTATGAGCTAAAGCACTTCACAAGGAGAGTTACTCTAGTATTTGATTCAGATTCACTCAAGTGGGAATTTGCAGGGCTGATTATAACAGAACATGTTTTGCTTTTTGTGAGACAGAAATAAAAATACCAACTTGACTGTGTTTGCACACTATTCCTAAAGGAATACAGAAATAAAACACTAGTGAAAATTCCAAAGAAAAATCTACAAAAAAAACAGAATCAAATAAGTTGAACAGGTAGAAGCAAACCAGTCTAAGCAGCGCACCTTCCTTAAATCTACCTTTGAGTAGTTTCATGAAATTTAAGAAAATAGGTATTTATATATAACAATTAGCATAGCATACACTATTTAATTCCAACATTACCATAATAATGTGAAATTTGTTCATTCACTCAGAAGTTTGATTGCCCCAAGAGAGGACTGTTTAATGAACTATAACTGCAAAGAAAAGAGTCTTAAATTCTATTAAAAAAAGAAACAAGTTTGTGAATATTAACATTTTAGTAACACCAGAAATTAGCTTTATCCCACCCAGCTTCCAAGAGCAGGTCCAGAAGATTGGTCATTTCCTAAATGACATGAGTCGTATGTGTCAGTTCCCTGAGCCACATGAGAACTTTGACACATTGGAACTAGACTGTTATTTCCATTAATCAGAAACAGGGCAGATTCAAACACAAAAGACAAAAAGTCACAAATCAACTCCCTTGTAAACACAGACAAATTTAGCTAGGGCATCAGACTTTGATCAGTCCTTGTTTTTTTGGGTTTTTTTTTTTTTTTTTGTGTGTGATTAAAAAGATGGAATTTGCTGCCGTTTCTTTAAAAAGGCTAAATTTTGATATAACTGAAACTGTCTGCTGATGTTCAGAATCCATGAACATTATCAAAAGATTCATCACTAAAATATCTCAGGACAAGTGACAGAGGTGTCCTATGGATCAGTTTCACAAGGCAGCTGCTTCACCCAAGAGTCAGGGGCTGAGAGGTGGTTCTGCACAACCCTGAAAGCTGCAAATATAGATGTCTATTGGTAGAAATCTGAATAGAGGGACCTGTGATGAATGAAAAAGGCTGTAACAAACCCATCTGACAACCAGTACCCATGCTACTGAAAGATAACGTCAGCTGAATTCTGTCCAAGCAGGCTCAAGAACCGTCTTGCCTTGAGGAGCTGAAAGAGGGGCCCTTTAGCAAACATTATTCATGTCTCCTCACCACCAGGCAGTTTTACAGGCATATCCTAAAACAAAGATCTTTATGTCAGAGACAGACACAGTCCAGGCTGGAAGTGCTTCAACAGAAGGGATACTGGAAACACACACTGCTCCTGCTACTGATTTCAGTACTACACAAGAATTCACACAAGCTGTGGATTTCAGAACAGGAAGAGATACCAGGGGATGCATAGCCAATAAAATTCATAACAACATGCTTTGTAAGTCCAAAGTAGAAGATAAACAAGGTTTTTGAACATTYGCTGCAACATTTCAAGAGATTAAAATTAAAGCAGCAGCTCTGGAATTCACTGTCTTAAACACAAGTATCACGCTTTCTGTCAGGAAAAGGAGAAGGAAATGTGTTCTCCATGTGTTCATAGAGATGGAATGAAAAGAGCAACAACAGTTCCCAGAACATTCAGTAAAAAAGTGGAGAGGCTCTTTAGAAAAATAAAAACTAGAATACATCTCAAACTGATAGTAATGTGATCTACCACAGACTAAACAGCTATAATGCAAAGATGCTACAGAAATAGGGCAACAAGCAGATTAAAAACTTGTTTTCACTATTAGATGAAGGGCATAAATGCTGTTGCTAGCACCCATTTTGCATTTAGATTTTTGGAGCAACATGTTAATATTTCTCACATTGAGGAGAGGAAAAAAAGAAAAAAAATAAAGTTTTTTTTTTTGCTGCAACAGAATTTTTTGTTATTTGTTATTGCTGCAACAGATTTTTTTGTTATTTGTTATTGGTTTGAACACTCTCCAGAGACTGATGAAACCCCAGAAATAGGAAGGCAACTGAATAAAAAGGAAGGTTACTGAAGCTGGAAATGAATTATAGAATTAAAAAAAAAATTGTCTTGAAAGTCTTACAAATCACCCTCAACTCGAATACTTACTGAGRTATCAGATACACATATTATACATATGTATATGTCCTACGTTAGTATAATATGTAGGACATAGTATACTAATACCACATATTACCAAAAGAAAAAAATGAAATGGTTTCCTCGACACTTGATGAACACTGAAAGATAACGCTAGAGGTGAACAGATGAGACCTTTTTCCTTTGTCACAGGGAAGCTTCTCGTGGGCGATGAGCGAGGCCCCCCGCACGCTTTCACAGGCCAGGTGGGTGCCCATGTCTCAGGAATGCACTTGCAGAAGAACAAGCTGCGCCTCTGCTGCAGCCTTATTCCTCCTGCCGGGCCTAACGGAGAGGCTGGAAGGGGCTGGCAGGAGCTGCCTCATCCCTACAGGAGCTACCGGCACTGCTGCCTCCAGCAGCTTAACCACTCCTTTGAGCAGGGAGGAGGATGAGAGGGTGGAATTGGTYGCTTAATTCTACAAGAAGAACCGGGCAACTTGCTACTTCTTCGTTCTTATACACATCAAAATGGGTTTTGTGAGAAGAACAGTATTTCCCGCTTCCACCACTTGAATAGCTACAGCAATTGGCTCCTTCAGGTGCCACCATACGTACGGTACAAGACTTCACTTTGAGAAGTCTTTGAGAAGACCAAAACCTCTGGTATTACTCCTGGCTATGGTTATCTTTTTGAAGCTAGAGATCACCAGCCTTCTGTCTAAACCAGAAAACATGTGAGTTGTCTTTCCATAATTTTGCGTTTTATGAAAGAAAAAAGGGATGACATCCTTTGTTTTCAGCAAATTCAAAAAGTAGAGCTCTCACTTAAAAAATCTTCTCATTTACTCAGCCTTCAAATAACAGTAATGTTGGTCAACTCAGAGTGAAAAGGTCAGTCATTAGTGTCAACCCGAGTTGTCACAAAGCAGGCCTTCAGACATCGAGCAGACAATCAAGCCAAGTGCAACAAATAACTGACAACTGCAAAATTTTGTCTCATTAAAACACCGAGTGAAAGACCCTGGTTCACCGGCAAATTAAACACCCAGTCAGTTTCACTTTTAGAAAAGCTGAGTTGATTCACACAGAGAATCTTGATTTTTTCTGGTTAATAAAATAAAAATCTATTATGCATTTGTTGAGTGCCATCTGAAAACACAAATAGCTCTTTACTGAAAGTGTTTAAATTTAAAAAAAAAAAAAGAAAGATTCAATGTCACCCTAAAATACAGTTAAATAGTTACATTAAATGCATTTGGATTTACCTAGAGCATTACTCTAATGTTTCTAAAAAAAGCGTATCTTTCATTGTTTAATGAATTGTTTAATTTACTGTAATTTAACGTAACTGTTGCAATTTTTACAACTAGAAGGAGCTTCCTAATAACAGTTATCTTCCACACGAGACCAAAAGAAAATACCAAATGTGGATAATAGAAGTACTGCAAGAAGCCGTAACTAGCCAGAGTGCTTGGTTTAATCCTCAGAAAGACAAAGCCACAAAACTAACAACTGGGATGAAAGTTTTTGTTCCGATTCAGGTATCTCACCACACAGCAGCACATTGGAGCTGAGTATCCCCATAAACAGCAAGTCTGAAAGTGTTTGTATTTGCAAGAAGGATCCAAACCGTTAGTAATGAGGAGACAACCTTCCCTCTTTATACTTGATGTCTCAACTGCTATCAATATTGGTAGCTGCCTATTTGAAAATATTTCTAATTATTTTTATTTCTAGTCTTATTCATATCAAGAAGAAAGGACTATAAAGATGACTATGGGACTGCATCATCTATCATGTGATAAAATCCTAGTTCAGAGGGCTGGAACTGCTTAGGCAGGAGACTGAGGGTGAATGATCTCATCAGCATGTAGTTATCTGAAGGGAGGACATAAAAAGGTGGGAGCCAGATTCTTCCCAGTGGTACCCAGAGATAGGGTGAAAGACAACGGGCACAAACAGAAACAGAGGAAACTCCCTCTGAACACAAGGAAAACAAAACAAGAGAACAAATCAAAAAGCCTCTTTCCTGTGAGGAGGACAGAGCACTGGAACCAGCTGCCCAGAAGGGCTGTGTAATCTCCTTCCTTGGAGATCTTCAAAACCCGCCTGGCCATGGTGACCCAGATGGACTATGATCTCCAGACACCCCATCCAACCTCAGACATTCTGAGATGGTGTGAAATCTAGTCAATAAATATTAAGTTAACTATCTAAACCAGTACTAAAACCAACTTGAGCAYTTGGATTTTTGTCCAGAATTGCCAAAATTACAGGGTTCTGAAAGCCTGACCGTCGATCATCTCCAGGATGCTAACATAGGGAGCAAAATCCTACTAAAAAGGAAATTATTAAATGAACATCATTTACCTTCCAAGCTAAATGAAACAGAATTCCCAGTCTAGAAAACAAGTATATGACGTAATATACTTAAAATCAATACTGAAGATGTACGATGTTTCCTACAAAATACCAAAAGATAGAGCTCTACTGTTATTAGARATTTATGTCAAGTTTGGGAAAGTGATTCCAAAGCTCTAAATTCCCAGATCTTTATATTCCCCCTTGCAGTCTACAATTTCCTTCTACAGTCCTTCTTCCAGCCCTATCACAACAAAACATCCAAGTTTTTTCTCTCTAAAATTTTAATTGTAGCCTGAGCCCCAGACAAAGCTGCCAGCCACGGCTCAAACATGGATTTCTCACAGCAAAGTTCTCCGTCCAGCCCCACTCCAGCTTGCCAACACWAAGTCTCCCTTTTGACCCTAACAGCTATCAGTGTGATTTGAATATATGAGCAAAGGCATTAGTGGAAATAAGTATATACACACACAYACACACACATAAAGGTGTGTGTGTGTTTATGTATGTTTGTATATGTAAAAACCTGCACTGTCCCAATATCAGCACCTTCCAAATTAGACCAATGTCAGGACAATATACTTAAAAAAAAGCAAATAAAGCATGTGAAGTGAACACACATTTCTAGCTAATGCAACATACTGGGAGGGAGGAAATGGGAAATCTTCCTGATTCTAAATTACAGTCTGAAGTTCTTGAGCACAGAATTTGACTATAACCATTGATAATGGAGAGCAATAAGCTTCATAGACATTTACATATTTTCACCAAGTCTCAAGGGGAAAGAGGGGGAAAAAAAAAGAAGAGAATCTCAAAATTCTTTGATTTGATATTCATACATAACATCAAAAATGCAGTGTTATAAACCCACATACACATGCTGAGTTTGTTAATTAACGAGATTAATGCAAATCTTGTTTTCAGGGTCATCTTTGCCCCAGCTATCAGCTCACCTGGCAAAATTAAACCACAGATATTTATTCCTCCTATTAGGAAAGTAAGTAGGAATTCAAAGCTGAATTTGCCCTATTGCAGTTTCTAGTCACTGATTTCTGCTACATCTATGACAGGAGAATTCAAAAATATCTTGCCATCTTCAAATATTCAAAAATATCTTGCTATCAGGAAAAAAAAAACAGGAAAAAACAGGAAAAGGAATTAAAGTCCTCTTTCTCTTTTTCAGATCCAAGTAACTAAGTTTAAATACCATGTTAGAAGTGAAATTTAATAAGAGGAAGATGAAGCTAGAAAAAGTAAGAAAAAAGTGGCAATTTTTCAAATGATAATCCTATTAATAATTAAGCTAAAATATCTCCATCTTTACAAATTTCTTCATTGATAGTTTTTCTGTAAGCAGATTGAAACAAATAGCAGACTTGCCTACTATACACAGACTGTTCAATGGTAAGTTGGAGCAAAACAACCATTCCTTCTAAACTTGAGCTATTTTTTGTCATTTTTCATCACACAGAAAATGACAATTATGCCAACACTCAGGTCAACTTAGTTATATATATATATATTTATATATGAGTTAATATTTACATTATTTAAAATTATTTATAATAATCATTCAAATACACTGTGAGTTGCATTTGTCAGAATTAAACTAATTATTCCAATTTAAGTAAGACTGCAGATTAAAAATGAGTTAAAAAAACTTGTTACTTGGGTGCAGTTTTATGAAACTAGGAAGGAGGTATAAAAGACAGTTTTCTCAACACTTTGAACAAAAAAGCATTCACCAGAAATTCTTGCTTTTTTATTGTTAATTCATATCTTGAAATTTCACCAGAAATGAGATAATTCTTTTTGYATCTGAATACAGGAACTTACGTTTTCAAATATCAAATTAACCCTGTAACATCCAATATTTTTTCAACACAGAATTCTCAAGCTGCTTTTTAAGACATTATAAAAATATTACAAAGCTTAAACCTGATTCGAAACAGTATTATCCCTTTTCTATTTTATTCTGAAGACTCGAACAAATCTTCAGATTACTTTATTCAGAATCTTTATTCTGAAGACACAAAAACATCTGATCTCATTTTCGCTTGCGGTAAAGACTAATTACTCAAAAATTTGCTTACTTGCAACTGAACTGAGTTATCCTGGAGACCTTCCACGATAGGAGAGAATCTGTCAACATTTCTTTCTTCTGCTGCTGCTGTTACAGCTTCCAAAATTTTTTCGAGGCTATAAGAAAGCAAAAGGATTTCACTCAGAAATTCAAACATTATTTGTTCCTTTTGGAGAACTTTGAAGACAAAGACTAACTGACTTGATAGAAATGGATAAGATAGTTTAAAATAATGTTTAAAAAAAAAAAGCTGCATGACTGTTTCCGTCTAATTAGTGTATCACCGTATCAAAAAAATTATCAATTGACCATAATAAAAGTCAGCATATAAATGATTTCAAAAACTGACTAAATGATAACAGTATGCTGTATACATATTACTTTCAACTTAAGTTCAAAAATTCAGCATTTCATTTACTTACAGCTTTTGGATATTCAAAAATGACCTTACTATTTCCAGGAGTATACAGCACTTACGTGCTTTCTTCTCCAACAATGCATATTGCAGAAAGAAGTTTAACTATATCCGTCATCATGTTGGTTTGCCTGGGATCAATCGCTTTGGTCAGCAACAAAAGGCTCCTCTCTTCTCCCAGAATTCTTTCCAATCCATACTAAAGAACACAAAAAAAAAACCAAAAAATCAAGGAGGTTGAGAAGGAATCTAACTTCATATATTCAGTGTCCAATTCTCTTCAGTTGGAATTTCAAATGACCTTTAAATTCCTTAAATATTTCTATTATTATTTTTATTGAACAATCTAAATGACATCACTTATTCTGTAGTAAGTGCATACATCAGCAACAAAAAGTTTGCATTACAATCCAACTATATTTTGCAGATAGGGGATCTCAGCAGAAARAAGTTCAAACCAAAGTTGATCAACACACCACTTCCACAAATTGCACAGGCTTACATCCATCCATCGTAAAATGAAGTAACTCAGATTTCCATATTAAAGAAAAACCCCTACCTTATTATTCATGAAGGCCCTCAAACACTGTATAACCTTATGCTGACTCCTCTTCACAGTTTTGTCCTGGCTGAATTGTTTAAAAAATAATAATAATAATTAATTAAATTCTGTTTAAGAATGAATATTAAAAAAAGCTGACAATTCTTACATAAAGTTGTTCTTACTGTTTTGTCTCAACCAGTCTTTCCAAAACATCCAGCAACAGCCCCAGACCTTCCCGGCCAAAGTTTTCAACCCAGCTGGAGAGAGAGAAAAGGTAAAAATAGGTATTTCAAAGACTCATTAAAATAATGAGAATTTTCATCATAGATACAAATTAACATAACTGATCATTTTAAAAGCCCAAATTGACTTTCTATACAACAGAAGAACTTAAGGTGTTTCATTCACTCCTTGACTCAATTAGTTTACCTTAAAATAGACAAAAAAATGTAATGCATTCATTGAAGAGGTTTATTTTAAAATGAACAATTATAAATTCAGATTTTAACAGTATTCAGAAACTTTGCAAAAAATGAATTTGAAACAATCCCTGAAGAAGTAAGAATACAAGTAATCTTTGCAATATGTATTAAGGAGGTTCAAATTCTCATACCTGACAGGATTACTGGTCAAGGACACACGAAGAGATTCTAGGCAAGTGACTAGTCTTTCATCCGTTGATCCAGATTTTAATTCCTGCATAAACTCTTGTGGTGAAATCTTCCTACTTTTCTTGAGGCTCCCCTGAAACACAAAGTACATTTATTTTTGTATTAGTCCTCATAGAGTTTCAACAGCTAAGTGGCTAACCTTCACTCAAGTATTTGTTTTTCATCCCTTCCATGCCTGCTGAATGATGATTAGATTTTTACAAATTTATAGTCCAGCCAGGAGTCAAAAACGTCATTCATCAAACAAAAATGCATCAGGCACACTCACTGAAATAGTGTTCATAAAGAATGCATTCAGTCTCAGCATTGCAAATATCTTAGTTTCCAATAGAAAAAAAAAGAACAACAAAAAAAAATCCACCCAGGATAAATGTCCAGAGGATGTACATATCCATAGAAGACATGGATGGAGGAACCAGATCTCCAGAAGATTAGTCAAGAAATTGCTGCAATAACTTGAATTCTCCCAAATAATATTGATAAACACATTTCTCTTAAAGATCCTGACAGACTGGACTAAAATATAATGGGATTATCAGAATAGAACCGCTTTGGATCTAMGTGCTAAAGCTAATGCTAAAGCTCTGTTAATATGGACATCTTCAGAATCACTGAAGTTCTTCCAACAAAACTTTCACTAACCCTGGTTTTCAGTGTATCCCTCTTTTAAGGTATGGCACCAAAGACAGAATTCTTCTTGCAGTCGGAATTGAAAAACAGAGGAAAATAAGTCTACTTCACCTAATGTCACCAATAATACATGGGAGAACATGTATTTTCCCATAGAGCATACACAAACTCTARAAGGGGCAAAATGAGGCAAAAGGTCAAGCATTTGGTCCAATCATGTTGGAAGGTCTCCCTTTACTAGGTCATGCTAACCAGAGCTCCCAACTTACACCCAGGCAACTGACTGACTCAGARCTGACAGAAACCGAGGGTCAGATCTGAAGCTCTGTGCTGGGAGAGATCCAAAATAGACCTAGAAAGAGCTTGGAAGAACTTTCATTAGCTCGTGATGATCCTGCTCTTGCTTCGATTCCTGTATTAAAGGCTCTCTAGAACCTCCTTCCTGTTCCCAGGACCAGGAGCCACCATCAATTCCACCCCAGATTCAGCCCAGCACTAACACCAGCCACTAACCATAAGGACAGGTATCTCCTCACTTTACTCATACACAAAGATCTCTYCTCTCTCTCACATTCGCACTCTCCCTAGTGCCCTCAGAAACRTCTACCTTTAATCATTCATTCTTGCTGTACATTTCTCCCTCCTGTAACTCCATTTTCTTACAGATTGTAGGAGACCCCTTTGTCAGAGATACAGCATTAAGGAGAGCTCCTTAACAATAGCACTTGATTCTCTACTACCTGAACAGAATTCAGCAGGCACCACATTAACAACTTAAAATTCTCTACTGGCAGTAGTCAGGAAGCCTCGTTAGGTCACTATATACAGCCATACAGTGATTTTTTTTTTTTCTCATTTTGGAAAAGAGGTCCTCAAAAAGTGTGAAAAATGACACTTTCCTCCTCCTGGAGCAGGATASAGTTGCTTCCAGGAGCAAAGCTTAGCTCATAAACAGGCTTTGTATCCTATCCTGCACTGTCATCCACCTCATGGAGACGGCACAGCACCTTGTGTTTCCATCAGACAAGGCTGCTTGGTTCCCCTGCAGTTTGGATATGACTATACGTAGAGAGGAATTGTTTTTAAATCTTCAGAGAGAAAACAAAAATATTAAACTAAAACGTACTGGTAACACTACGAATTACGTAACAGAGACTATGCAATCTTAAAACTAGAAGCTAAAACTGCACAAACCACTTGAAATTAACAGGCAAAGGAGAATCAGTGACAAGGGTCACTACCTGGTTTACATACCGTGCACAGGCAGCACACACCTCCTTGTACAAAAAGCATYTGATCTTAACATGTTCAGAGGTTATGTGTGAATAAATGTCTCGGGAACTACTGGAATGTGGCTAATGGTTTTAACACAAGGAAGGARCAGAAGCCGTGGGGCAGCTGGGCACCAGGGCTGTGCCCATGTGTGACTTGGAGGTGACTCCGCGACTGACCCAGGAGCATTCCTGCTCATCCCTGCACAGGCTGCAGTTAGGGAAGCGACGCCGGCCGCACTGCCCTCGTGCCCCAGCCTTGMAGTGACTGTTGGAGGAGCCCCGCGGGTGGCAGCTCCAGCCAGCCCCAGAAATTCTCCTGGCAGCTCCTGCTGCGCAAAGACTAATTGATAAACTCTCCTTGTGGGTTTAAGTGCAAGGATTAATAGCCCGTGGAAAGAGAAGCTGTCATTTTCAGCAACTTCTCCCAGCAGTTCCTCTTGTAAAACTGTTCAAGCTGTATATGGCTCAAATACCTCTAAATGGTAAGTTACATCTGTCGCTGTTCAAGTAGAAATGGGGAGGGTGATATAAATATGTGCAAGAGATCATTTTAAGAGAGAAGACATTTTTGTAAATAGTTTAAAATAATCAGTAGTAATGGCCTGTGTAGGCACTGTAGTGGTCACAGGACCAGGACCTAGATGGATGACACTTCACATGGGACATTCTGAACTGTCCTTCTTGTGATGCAGGTGAAGACACAGAATCACAGAACGGTTGAGGTTGGAAGGGGCCTCTAGTGCGATCATCCAGTCCAACCCCCCTGTCCCAGCAGGGACACCCAGAGCACGGGGCACAGGGCGGCATCCAGGCGGGTTTGGAAGACCTCCAGAGAAGGAGACTCCATAGCTTCCCTGGGCAGCCTGTTCCAGGGCTCTGTCACCCTCACAGTAAAGAAGTTCCTCCTCACATGGAGGTGTCATCACARGAAATAGAAGCTGGTCTTGAGACTATTTTCTCAAGAGAAATGTTATCAACAGCACCATGATACTAAGGGTCCAGCGTAACATACAGACGCAGCAACTCTGCACAGACATCCATGTCTTATCATCACCTTAACATCCAGCCAAAACAATTCAGCTCTGAAAAGCATGGAAGCTTGGAGCATCAGGAACATACAAACCTTGACATGAGCTGTTGCGTGCTGGGGAACAATAAGTGTGCTATGAGACTTAATAGCCTGAAGTTTCCTGAATTCCAAAGAAAATAACTTAAAAAAAAAAAGGCTAAGAAAATTGGCTAAAGATTTTCTAACCTTCTGGCATCATGGAATTTAAAACTAGAACTTTTATGTCATAAAATGGCTAGCAGCTTTGACAATTTTCTCTTATGTAGAACAATATCCAAGATGTTCTGTCCAGGATTACATAGCCACCTTAATAAAAACACTAGAGCACTGGACTAATAAGATAATTCATTTTAAGTAGATAATTACCTCATTACCTCTTTTGGGGGTATTTGGTAATAATTATATATTGGTTATTCTTAATTACCTTTGCAAGCATGGAGCTGTGAGACACTAATAATCATTTATATGAATTCTAAACTAATCAAACGGTCCAAAAAGAATATAAGCTCTTAGCACAGGCGCTACCCTCCACTTTGCAAGAACTCAGCTTTTTTTAATGCCAACTTAATTCTTAAGCTGATTAAACACAATTCTCCACACCACCCTCTAAGAAAACCAATAAATACACGATTACAAACAATAGTCTAGGTAACGAATGAACCATTGCCATTGCCATGGTCCACATGCAATACTTTGTTAACAACTTGACCATATAAATTCCACATTTAAATATGAAAAAAGATAAGTAATTAGAGAAAAAAAAATGGTACCATAAGAAAAGAGAGGTATCAAAACCACAGAGGTTTCTGAAGTCTTTCTGTCTTCACTGAACACCACCCCTCTAACAAACAATTACTCTGTGTACAGAAGACAGCTTCTGTAAAGGTCATCTTTCACTGCACTTAGTAAAATACAGAAATTTTGCCCTTAAAATCAGTCAAAAATACGCCTGCATCATTTCTCTGTGAGAAGAATAATTTACCTGTTTCAAGTCTTTTTTGTGTACTTTATAGAGATTTACTTACAGACTTTGACGCAGTACTAATATATTGCATCACCATTTCTTTCTTGGTGTTAAAATCCTTTTCTCTCAGTGGTGCCTTCTTGTCTTCATTCAAATTCATATCTTCCTAAAAAGAGGAGAGGGAAAAAAAAAGAAGYTTTAAATATCTCCCAGCGACACTGTTAAGACACCAATTCCAACCTGGATTTTCAGAGCAAAGATTTTAAAAAACAGAACTACTTTAAAAGTAGATTTTTTTTGTTAGTAGTTTTGTTTTCATTCAAAAAGCATTCAATTGCTCGGGTTCATATTTTTGTGCTCTTACTTTACTTTAAAAGTCGAATTTTTTTGTTAGTAAAGTAAGAGCACAAAAATATGAACCCGAGCAATTGAATGCTTTCTTATACAAGCAACTTTTTAGAAATTACATGCTAATTCAAATAATGTTTTTAATAAAATTTTATATATGAGATGGGTGAGYGGGGAAATACCAAAAGCATGAAACATATTTAACACTTCTAGAAATCAAATAAATTTACCCAAATCAGACTCCTTTGAAAGCACTGACAGGATTCTCTCTGCCCTTCCGTCTTCTGCAGGCTAAAGGGTCTCAGGTGCCTCCGCCTCCCTCAGCATAAGAGATTGTCCAGTCCCTTAACCATCATAGTTGGACTTGCTACAGTAGCTCCACATCCCTCTGGTATTAGGGAGCTTAAAACTATTTCCATCACTCCGTGTGTGGCCTCTCTAATGATGAGGGGAGGGGATCACCTTCCTTGACCTGCTCACAACACTCTTCCAAATGCAGCCCAAGATACCACTGGCCTTTTTACTGAAAGAAGGCACATAGTGGACAACTTGCTGCCCAGGATTTGATCATTACATCAGTATCTTCATCTACTGTTGATACTACTGCACTACTCATTGGCATTTCTAATGCAGTGATTTCTAGCTTCCAGCCTGGAAATGCTCTCATCATCAATCAGCCGCATATCCATGAGAAATGGCATCTCCTGTTATACTAGGGGTAAGAAGAGCATCAAAAAGTTCAGATACACACACAGGTATGTGCACACAGACATTATTACAGCCACCCAAGTCTAGCAAGAATTACTGCTGTGAGTTTCAGCTGAGACTCWTATGATGCAGCACCAGCACCAGCAGCTCTCACATGAGCAGTGATGAGAGATCACTGGTAACCACTTCTGTATCAAAGTGTATTCCAGGTAGGCAGAAATCAAAGGTAGCAAATTTACACCTCAAGAATTTTGAGAGAAAATGTCACTTTAGCATAACATTTCAGTGTTTAAGGTTCCTTCTCTTTCACTATTTTATAGTTATTAGTGTAGAATCAAGCACAATTCCAAGAAAAATTTGAAAGTTTTGAATAAACCTGAGCTGTGAGACAACAATACGGAAAATATTTCACCCCATTAAACTCAACTTTTTAAAAATACAGTTAGAGCAATTTTSTGAAGACCCACCAAGGGCTATTGTCTCCTTTTCTGAAGGCCTAGACAAGGTTTCTCGCTTCAGAGTAGTAGGCACTGAAATAAGACCTTCAGTTTTACTTTTAGCACCCACTAGGTGCAGGGTGAGCACTCCAAAAGGTTCCTTCATTCAAGCCACACTAATAATATAGTCTTCTCCTTCCTCAGGAACTGCTTTGCATTTTGCTGTTACTTCCTACAGCTTTCATCAAACGCAAAACAAGCTCACATCAGCACGCTACAACAAAGGAAGCTGCACAGCCTTTAATCTTCTCTCACAGTTGCTCTGGAGTTGAGCAGACTGCCTTCCTTTCATCAGAAATGTCATGAAGAAACAACCTGCTTACACCCCAAAGAAAATTCCAGCAGTCCATAAGGACACACACAAACACACACACCCTGGAATACCTTTTCCTTGTGTTGATGGCCTCATTTATTCCATATAACACAAGTTATGTTAATATCACTGGTTCATTGTTTTTTATTTCCTGATACTATCTTTCCTAGGCAGTTTACTTGATATAAGAATGCCCTCAAGGTTAAATCAAATGTTCTTGAATCTTTTATTTTCTCATCTATCTGTATCTTGAGGAAATAGCTAATAGTTAAGCACTGACATTATCCTTTTGGCAAACAACCCACCAATCAACATGACAACTGCCTTATGCTGCGCTTGCATGTTGCCTTATATTAAACCAAATGTTAGGGACATGGCCTTCACAGGAATACTGCATTTTCTAGTTTTCTTGGAAGAAAAGAAAGCCACAAAGTTAGAATTTATTTAATATTGGGAAACAAGGCATCATCCAAGAACATCCCACTGATACTCTGCATTCACTTGATGGAAAAATTTAGGCTTAAGCACATGCCCATAAGACATAGGTTAGGATCGCAGACTGCACGGAAAGAGCATTTCCTTCCAAGATACACAAAAGGGACGGGAGTGAATCTTTTATTTACACCACACATATCCTGTTTGGGGAAAAAAAAAAGGAAAAAAAGAAAAGATGTTCAAAGTAATTTGAAGTTGATTTGCTCTATCATTACTTTCCAAAGATGCTGATGCTTTAAGATGAGAAAGGACTTGTAAAACAGAAAAACAAGTTCTTCAGTATTTCAGAATCTAAGACCTAGAGTACTCATCTGCTCAACATAAGGGCATGAGTTCAATGTCTTTTAAAAAAGTAATGTCAAAACCTACAAATTTAAGCCAGTTAGACAACAATCTAAGTATTACTTGTGCACTTTTGGAGCTCTTAGCAGTTAATTACTGAAGTAGCCAGGMCTTCTACAACACATCTGTGGCTTCAGACATGAATGGGCATTTTTGAAAGTTAAGATATACAGACTACTATTACAAAAAATAGAGAAGCTGGATTTAGTTGTTTGCAATTTACTTCCTTAAATAGTTTTTAGTGGGAAACTTCTAAAAACAAAATATTCTCATGAAACCAAAAAAGTACTACTACTACTACTACTACTTGAGGCACAAAAAGTGCCTCAAGAGTCTTTTTCATAACCACATAACTGTATGGCACTACTCCAAATGAAAACATACTTGACATGCACATTTAATAATACTAGCTTTATTAAAATTGATATACATATGGTGTTTTAAAAAACAGGACACATTTCCATTAAATATTAACTAATTAGTTCTGTTTGGGAAAACTAGACCTAAAAACTTGGAGCACACAGATTGCTCCACAGCAGAACAAAGCTTAACCAAAGGTTAGAATAATTAGCTATACAATCAGCTGTGACTAAATGCAGCAAAACTACTCTGCAACATTCAAAGACAAAGAATAACCCAAGGAATCCYGTGTGTCACACAATACGGCTAAAATAGTACTGATTTTCTGTGATAAATTACTGCAAGTGCTTTGTTATTAAAGAAAGGAGGAAAGTATTCACTTTACCCCAGATTTCATGATTATTTTAACACAGTTTTGCAAAGATGTTATAGAATTGGAATAAACTACTCAAGAAGCCAAGGGTTTTAACAGTGCTGTTTGCCTAAGCATGCAGTACTGGGGCTTGGARGATTTATTGAACATTTTGAACATTTCAGTTTTTTACAGCATAGTCTTCACATTGCACACTATGCTGTAAAAAAATAGCTGTGGGAGGGTAAAGAAATTTAACTTATGCTGGGAGGCCAGGGAGTAGAGGGAAGGAGGCAACTCAAATGCCCTCCCTGTTTAGTTTGCAGTTGCCAAAAACGTCATCATCATTATCACCATCATCATCATCATCATCATGCCAAGAACTGTGAGCCTACTGGGGCAATACCAGGGCCACATGGTGCTTTAGGAAAGTGCCTGCTCTTTCACCACAGAGCAAYTACTGCAGACAAGGAAGCTTGCCAGCTTTCAAGGCCAAGCTGGCAAGAGGTCACATGTGTTTTAGAGCCCTCCTGCAAACCCTGCTTTAGAGGAAGGAACCTTCAATGCTTCTGTGCCATCAGTTAAACAGAATGTAAGACGAGAGCAAAACCCTGCTGTTACATTTAAGGCATATAACTCGGTAATGAGTTTTACAGACCCTCTTAGAAGTAAGTGAGATTTCCGGTTTCATTGATCCCCTCAAAAATTGTTGCATAACCTCTCTCCTAATATCAGAAATCTTTGATTACCACTTCAAGCATATTTACAGCAAAATGCCTTCTAAATAATCCAAGGGCTTTATCCTTTGAGGAAATGCCTTAGAAAACATACCACATTAATAATGATGATRGAGGGAGGCTCCAAAGGTGTGTGAAAACAAGCTCTATGTATCAATCAGCAGTGCTGAAATGGGCCCTTGGGAATGCGGCAGCAAGTTTCTTACCATCATTTTTTCAAAGAGCGCTGTGATCTCTCTTTCTGACAGGGGCTTGGGCACAAAATCCTCCGCATCCGTCGGTGACGTGGATGACCAGTCGGTAGAGTAAGAGTGTTTCATGTGCGGCAGGGGAGGTCTCTCCTTTTTACTTCCCGGGATCCTTATGCTAGCAAACCTATCCAGCTGCAAACAGAAGAGGTGTGTTATATCACATACTATTTTCATTCTTCACAGTTCGAATTAAAAAGAGGTGTTCTGAGACGCATGACACACTTGTTTTCCCTTGGGTAACTTACCTTACATTTCAATACTTGGTTTTAAAGGGGTTTTCCTCAGGACACACAGAACTGTAAGTTGCCTTAGTACTGCAGTTAACAGACCAAAATACTACGGCGTTTTAGAGAAATCATGCATAACATGAGAATTTTATGGAAGCTTTGGAAGAAAGAGTTATCTACAACACAAATGAATGCTTTGAAGACTTCTCTCTAACCATTATACACAGCATAGACAAAAGCATGGTTTTGAAAAGTAATTCAGAGTTTGAATTCCTTTTTGAATTTTGAAAAGTAATTCAGAGTTTGAAAAGCAATTTTCACCAGTCTGCAACTGCTGGACTCCTGACATTGCAATGAAATATATAGATGCTCCAAAAAGAAGAGTTTTTAATAAAAAATGAGCTACCCTAAATAAGATTTGTCTAATTACTTTGTCTGCACTGTTTTATCAATAACTTTGGTTTTATTTACAAATTAATTTAGGAAAAGCACAAATAAAGTTCAGCTCCTTTGTTAGATCCAAATAGGATACATTTATAATTTCATCAAATAAATCCTTAGGGCTTCTCAACATYAGGGGACAGATACACCAGCTTTACCCTTTGGGAAGTCACAGGAGCTTCTTTGTGAAAGCTTCCTCCCCATCCTACCCCCATTCTTTCTAGTTTGGGGATCAAATGACTTTTTATTGAACACTGACTGGTAACTCATTCCAAAGCAGATTGATGAAGACCAGCAGAACACAAAAACATGGTCAAACCGACGTGGTCAATGAGGTAACTTAGATCTAAGCTACCTTTGTATGTGTTTCCAATAGATGAAAGCAGCAATATTACTACATTTGTCAAAACAGSAGAAAGTTCCAGTAGCACTTGATGCATAAAGGATTTGGGACCTAATTTCAACACTATTGGTGTTCTTACATTTTTGAAGCGCTAAGCAAAAAATATTCTGAGGCTTGCACACATATTGGGAATGAGCCCTTTGAGATACTGCTTAACAAGAACAAAATAAGCATATTAAATGGCAGGTTACCATATCTGACCATATCTGTGGCATTTGATAACAAAAACAAGGTTCAAGTGTTCCACTCCAGTCAAACTGGAATTGACTAATAGACCTATACAAGGAAAGAGAGAGAGTTGTTGTCATTCTGCCTCACTCTCCCCCCTCATCCCCCCAAAAATCTCTAGCTCATCCCATTCACAGAATCACAGAATCACAGAATATTTAAGGTTGGAAGGGACCTCTAGAGATCATCTAGTCCAACCTTCCTGCTCAAGCAGGCACACCTAGAGCATGTGGCACAGGGTGGCATCTAGGTTCAAATCTGAAAAGAGCGTTTTGGGAACATATAATTATTTTGCAAGCCACTCACTCACATACAGGTGATTGCAATACATGCCAAAGCAGAGGGTCAGTGAGTAGACAGCTAACTGAGCTTTAAGAGAGGGTGTCCTACATCCCCAACACATCTTTCCTTAAATATTCCAGCAGCCTCTTTGCAACYCTTGCAGCTCAAGTTTCCCCTCTTCCTTCTCCTACACATTCCTTCTACCTTGATTTACCCCATCATATTCTTAATATTCCCATCTCTCTACAGGACCCTTCCTACATACATATAAATCTCAGTAAGAGACTTAAAGTGAAAAATAGAACAAGACAATTGAGAAGAGATTTCCAAAAGAAACTACAAGTTGCGCTTTGGTCACACTAATGAAAACTGCAAGTTCATGAACACCAGCATGGGGCAGACCCACCACTCACACACAAGAGCTCTCAGATTCGACCTCACTAAAGATGGAAGAGGGAGGGGAAGGCTGCAAGGCTTCTACACGTGGTTGAGGAAGAGCCATCCAGGTATACTTGTTTATTCCATATGTCAGAATGGAACATGATGGGAAGCACATTCTTGATAGAAAAAAAGCATATATTACTTTATCAAAATGTGCTAAAAAGTGTAAATCTTGCGTTCTAAGTTTATAATCACATTGAAAGCATGAAATGAAAGCCTTCACCTCACCCTTCCACATTTTTCTTGCTGACAAGGTGAGCACCGTTAGCCAGATGGTTCACAATGTTACAGAGCACTTTGTTTAGATATAGTGCATCCAAACACACACGCTGTATGGACAGCAAGCCGTTTTTGGCTCCGGCAAGCAGATCCAACCACCTAATCCAGTGGCATAACAGGGGACATGTTGAGACCCTCCCTTGCACGGCCCGTCACAGGRTTCTCATGTTTGAGTAACTGCAAGTTATTGTGCAAGCAGTCAGGCTGCCTCCTCCATTCCCAGGGAAGCAGCAGTAACAGTTCCCTGAAGACAAAAGGAAGCAGACAGGACAGAAACACTCCAATTTGGACAAGAAAAACTCCATGCAACCCCAGAATTCCTCTTTATTCCATTAGAAAGAGTGGCACAGGTTCATGAGCGAGAGCCAGGTTATCATTGAAAAGGGGTATTTTGCTTCYCTTGGCTTGTACACATTTTCAGTTTGTTTGTTTTTCAAGCTCCTGTGAAATACCAAAAGCACGTTTTGCACCATTATGGATTAGGTTACCCCATTGATTGTCAGGAAAGCCACACATGTGGAACCTGCTGACTACTGGTCAGAGGATTCAGTCAAGAGCAAGTCAGGCAGTAATATTAAACACATCTGAATATGCGCCAAAATCTTCATTTTTAATAAGTTAAAAAAATACAATACAAATTAAGAGCTCCTAGATAAGAGAAATTTGTAACATCTGCACAGCAATAGTGTGCATTTCTATACAGATTTCTCCTTTGAATTTCACAGCAATGGCACTTTTAAAAATACAAAGTTAACAGCTCTTGGTGTTCCACATAAGCAAGTGATTTCATGGGTCACAGAAAGCACAATGCAGAAAGAAGTTTCACTGCTTGAATGTAATGAAATTTACTGCTGATGTTGCTGGTGATCCAAGCATGAGGAGGAGGAAATGTCAAAAATAATCTTCCGTGTTACATCAAAAACACCTTAAATCAGGCTAACCAATGGGGAATATCTAGAATTAGCTTTGATACTAAAAGAGGCACTGTAGTTTAAAGGAGGTTTGACCTTCCATCTCTTAAGAGCCTGCCCTGCATTTTCCAATAAATATATTCTTAAAACTGTTTCTGGATGGGTCTGTATAATAATTTTCCTGAAAGCAAAAAAAAAAAAAAATAAAGCTTATGTAAAGCAGACATTTATGTTAACAGGGAAGTGAAGGGAGGGAAAGTGGGGTTTATGACCTTGATAAAGGAACTTCACTATAAAAATGCTTCGCAAGTTCTCTAAACCGAGATCTGTTTTCATGCACTTACAGAGAGAGAGAGAGATGAAGTTCAAGGGCAATAAGGAGGGAGAGAAAAAGTGACCGCAATTAAACGCTTCAGACCACTCAAAGAAGAAAGCTACAACCAACTGAAACAGTTTACAAAAATACTACAGGGAATCTGTGTATTCAGATTCCCAGTATTCAACCCCAAAATTCAGACCATGTGTTCTTATCATCACAGCACTTCAGTGTTTCTGAGGAAAATCTGTTTCAGGTACATATTTTCAAATGCAATAAGCATTAAGTTTAAGCACAAAAAAAAGTAGAATATTCAAATGCTATACACTGCCCTCAAGTTGTACAGATAATCTGGCCATATAGCCATCGAGTAGATGGTATAGTGGTCTAACTTCAAAGATAATTTGATATTAAAAAAATGAATTTAAAGAAAAATAAAACGAAAAAAAAAAGAATTTAAACTTGCTTACATATACTTTAGCTTTAGCTGCCTACTGCCAAAGGCTGGAGCTTTTCTCATTAGTCATGCATTTTGTTCTCTGCGAGACAAATGCCTTAATGCCAGAACTGAAATACAGTGAAAGCACAAACACAGTGGTCAGCATAAACATACATTACTGTGAGGCAGCTTTTAAGTAGCCTTCGCAGTTCCAGCCTTAAGAGCCTCTCCTAGAGYCGTTATGGTGGCCTCTTGGACTGCAATGTTTAAGGCTGTGTTTARGGGAGCATTCCTGCCAGTACTGTGTCATCTCAAGAGTTATTGAGGCTACAACTTCAGGGGCTAAATATGGCCAAGAGGAGTCGCTAAAAGGTTTGTAGAGCACAGGAGCTGCCACGTTGCTGTGCCGGGAGCAGCCACCCTGCGCAGGGAAGCGCYGCCCCCTTCACCTCTCGGGATACGCGAATGGGAGACCAAGTCTGCACATCACTAAGAACAAAACATTGACCAACCGGGCCAAACAGGTGCCAACTGCATGTTTTTATTTGTAGATATAAAAGAAAATATCATAGAATCACAGAATTCTTAMGGTTGGAAGGGATCTTTAGAAAWCATGGTAATTTATTATAAAGTAGTATCACCACAACCATGTTAAAGTCTGATAGGGATTTGATTTATAAATCAGAGTTTGAAAACAGTCATATTAAAGGTATGGTAGGGAGTGAGCAACCAACAAATAGGTTGTATCAACAGTTTGGGTTTAAAAAAAAAAAAATACATCATTCCTATGAAGGACAAGAGGGGAGGAGATGGAATCAAAATTAAATTAAGGAATTTTCCTTCCCCTTACAGAAAAGATGATTTTGCCCAGCAGGACTCATTCATTTCAAGCCAGCCTGGTATGAATATCACACACTGTTTATGTGGGAACAGCATTTTTCCTACTTCAAATAACAGTCCTAGGGCTCCAAGCCTACAAGCTCCTCACTGACACCATTTGTCAATAATGGCATGAAATGCAGATACTGTTAGTCCTGGAAATAAACCAGAAATAAAGCTGGTCAACCTGGGTTGAAAGTGATAAACCATTAGCAGATGGTAACTCTTAAAATAACCTACAATGCAAACAGAAGAAAGCAAAGTTATTTTCTAAGGAGTGCTACTAATGCCTTTGCTTTATGAATGTTCTGGGAATCCACAAATCAGGTACACATTGCTGTAAGACAGGAAGCCAGGCCCTCTCATCATAGATCTCTGAAGTAGAAACTGTCCTGTAACCATGAAACTGTGTGAAAACTACTGCTCRTACTAGGTCACGAGCCTGTTCCAAGCTCTGCAAGGCCTCAGGTCTGGGGCTCATGAAACTTGCTTTATCCAGATCAGCTTTAACCTCTCGGAGCTCTGTTCCGCCTTGTATTATAGCAGCAAACGCTTCATGATCAAGCTACCAGTACCAGATTTGTTTTGCTTAGCCGTACACAATTCTGGGGAGCATTTTTGTTAATAAATAGGTAGTGGTAACAAGCAGCTCACAGAGTTCACAGCGAGGCAACTGTCCCAGACCAGTGAGGTGGTGGTGGTGGTGGTGGTGAATACAAGCGCAGCACGGCAGTGGAAGCTTGGGCAGTTTGGACACTGGCTGAAAACTAACCTTGGGACTAGGAACAACTCATCTTTTACTGTGGTCTTTACATGAAGGAACCTGGGAGTTCAGCAGAGCCATTTTTCAAGCAATAAAGAACATGGAGAACAAGTAGCCGGTATGTTTAGAACATGCCATGTATAACAAATACACACGAGTCACTGAGAGCCAATACATAAAATAACATACACAGCACAGCTGGAACTTGAAACAGCATAGCCCAAGCGGGGCCTGGTATGAGGGTAAATAAGCCATCAGCATGATGTTCCTGGCAGCAGAACTGAGGAGAAATATATATATATATATGTGTGTGTGTGTGTGTGTGTAAAAAAAACCTTACAGATATATATATGTATGTACACACACATACATATATATACATCTGTAAGGTTTTTTTTGTAGCAAAAGTTGCAGCAGCATTTTTCATGAGACTTACACTGAGATTGGGCTACAAATGTTAGTATCAATGCAACTGGACTATTATTTGCTGCATTCCAATTAGATTAATATTTAAATTATTTTTTACTCCACACACAAAGTGCATTTCCAGTTGCCCATATCTGGAGCAAAAGTTTGAGCATAACATCCTGCAGGTCTCCAACATAAAAAGCAACCAGGCATCATGCCCACATGACCATCCAAGAAGAGAATTTTATCTCAAAGGAGATACTAAATGTATCCCAAATTGGGGACCTAATCCAACATCTCATCATTGGCTGGGCAATCTAAATTGTGTTAAATGACAGGTGCTATGAATGTAAGGTACATTTTTAAAAACTTTTATTTAACTGTATTTACTGCTGGGATTGGACCCTCGCATTTGGGAAAAAATAACAGCTGTGCTAGTGAGTARGTACTGTTAAAAAAAGTAAAAGTTAGAGCTGAGTTTATGCAGAATGCGAAAGTTATGTATGAGGGTCTATCTTAACCAAGTGAGATGAGTTCAGAGTTTTTATTGAAAAAGAAAAAAATAAATCACTTGAAGTCGTTAGAGGGAAAAAAATAATAATAATAGCAGCTTCTAGAAGAATTCACAAGATACCTTGGAAAAAAAGTCARTCATTTTCATGCTAAGCAGTAGCACAAGAAAGTAGGAGGAAAGATAAAATTCCTTCCATCACAGTGGTCAATTCCTTGACATGTTTCCTTCCCCGCCTCATCAGAGGAGACACAGGATGCCGTGGTCAGGGCCCAAGCCAACACATGTTCATGGCAGCTGCCCCACAGCAGCTGGGTTTGAGCTTGCTGTGATCGGCTGTGTCATCTCAGCTTTCCAATGGAGCACAAGGAACAAAGGTGCCTGACCACATAAAGTACAGGAGCCAAGTCACGCAGGACCCTCTAACGTGAGGGCTGAGGTGAACAGACAACCTTGAAATGAGCAGAAGCATGAACTACGCTGCTCAGCCCTGGTGAGGCCACATTTCAAGCACAGTGTCCAGTTCTGGGCTCCCCAGTACAAGAGGGATGTGGAGCTGCTGGAGAGACTCCAGTGCAGGGCTACCAGGATGATCAGRGGCCCGGAACATCTGCCCTATGAGCAAAGGCTGAGGGAGCTGGGTCTGTTCAGCCTGGAGAAGAGRAGGCTGAGGGGGGACCTGATCAGYGTSTATAAATACCTCAAGGGAGGCAGTGAGGAGGAGGGCGCCAGCCTCTTTTCAGTGGTGGCCAGCAACAGGACTAGAGGAAACGGCCACAAACTGAAGCACCAAAAGTTCCACAGGAACTTAAGGAAACATTTCTTGACAGTGAGGGTGACAGAGCCCTGGCACAGGCTGCCCAGGGAGGCTGTGGAGCCTCCTTCTCTGGAGATCTTCCAAACCGGCTTTGACGCATCTCTGTGCCCCATGCTCTGGGTGTCCCTGCTGGAGCAGGGGGTTGGACTAGATGATCTCTAGAGGTCCCTTCCAACCTTAAGAATTTTGTGATTCTATGAAACATCTATTTCCTCATATATCTTTCTCCCGCAGCAAAAGCAGATCTGTTTTACAAAGACATTGTAGATTGGAAAGGCAAAAGATTATCCTCTATTCCCATCTGAAGTCCCTGCGCCAACATTCAAGATGTTCCTACGGAAGAGGACAGATCTGAGGCTACAGATCAGAGCCAAGCATCAGTTTGGAGCGGTTTTTTGTTGTTGTTGGGGTTTTTTGTTTGTTTGTTTTTTTGGCCAGATATACAGCAAGGCTTCCATGCCAGACAAGTTTATGGAGTATTTGTTATTGCAGTACATTTATCATTGCACTGCAGAAAAAAATGAGTTGCACAATGCAGCAGAGAGTCAATATGGACATGATTACCCATGAGGGGAAAGAAAATATATCCTTTAATTGAAAGCTACAGAATCAAGTRCTCCTCAACTTCAGCTGCTCGGCCTTCTCTTGCTACAGTTTCCCCACTTGCTGAAAAAGGAATTTGGGGAATATCTTCGCTATTTTTTTCCCAGTTAAAGAGATGACGTGTCAAATATGGGTCCGACTGGAGGCATTTCAAGTTTCCTAGGACTCAGACACCTAGTATTAGCTATTTTCCTAGAACCTGACACAAAATGACAGAAAAAAAAAAAAAAAAAAAATCAGTTGGAAAGCATACTCTTGTTCCAAGGTGAGGCAGAAAATCAACAGAATAAGTCTCCAACTTTAAAACTGTAAGCTGCTGTAATATTTGAGATTTTTCTTTTTTTCCTGTTGTTAAGAAAAACAGCTGTGAAGTAAAATTCTATCAAGGTATTAATAYGGATACTTAGGTATTAATACAGATAGTACTTTTTATCAACATAGAGTTACATGTAAAGGGTCTTTCAGCATGTGGCAAGAAACACGAGTCAAGAAAAAAATACCATATATAGATATTAATCTCATCTTCATTATAAACAAGAATAATTCTTTAAGAATTATAAACTAGTATGTTTATATTAGTTTTTTTAATAAAAGTATAAATTATAATTAACTTGCTGACTTGTAGTGACTATAACTGCAAATTAGACAAGTCCAATAGTCTATGAAGACAAGAGCCACAAGGCAGCAGATTCCCTTCTCCAACAAGGGAACAGGCAAGATCATATTCACCATGTCTATGACCTTTATGTAGTGCTAGCAAAGTTATTAGGCTTTGGTTGCCAAAAAAATAGCTTAGCATTTGAAAAGAACTGAAAATTTTCTCTACTCTCCAGAGCAAGACCTAGGTTTAAGGGATAGAAGTTATATGGCAAACAATTTTATGAATAACTATTTCTAGCGCATGAAATCCCTGTAAATACTGACACACRATTTAACTGCAGCAGTCCAGGAATGATGGGGGAGGTAATAGGCCCTGTGCTTCTACCTTTGCACATCTAGTCAGCAATAACCAGCCTATTGGCTTTGGAGGTTACAAGAAAAAGAAAAAAAATAGAAAACAGTGTTTCCCAGTGCTGAATATCATCTAACAAAGCTCTGCTCTTGGACTGTTACGCACACAAGTATTTAAGCAAGAATACTGTGCAACAAATATACACCCAAGTCATGCCAGCTAAGCCTTACATGCATTCAGAACACCATTTCCTAGGCAACAAGAACACTTTGTAGAATGATCTACTTTAAGAAAAACTTGCCACCAAGCGAATAGAGCAGACAATTAAATTAGGTGTATTTTAGTATTAGGAAAAATCTACTTTGTGATAGAGCACATCTGGTGCCATGAAGAGAAAGATGACATTTGAGGCACACAATGTTAGCACAACACAGTGCATTTAATGCTGTTTGAAGCAACATTAACAAGTTTTACAAGCAACTGTTAGTTTGTTAAATGTGGTGTTTTCAGGTAACCATCCAGTGTTAGTAAGTGTAATACTGCACATGCAAACACAGATAATATCTTAAGCTTCCTGCATGCCACCTGGTACAATTACCTCCACCATACTCATTTAGCCAGGATTACAACATGCTTCAAAGCCATCCACAGTTATGCTGCTACCTGCTCTGAGTATATTACAGKTAATTGGTAAAGTCTCACTAAACTGTTAATTAACTAAGCTAACATCCCAATTAAGACAGTTTCTTGGAGCAACCAGGTTATTTATATCAAGATAGCAGTCAGGTTATTAGCTCAGCAAAGCCAAAGCAAAACTTAAATTGTCTTACCACATCATCTGTCAGTGTCTTGATATTTAAATGCTGTAAATCAAAGAAGAAACCGGTCACGTCACAATTACACAATTAAAAGGGTCAGTTCTAGTTGCAGTTACTTAGAAAGATCAACAGCATTAAATCATGGCATTTGAGGTAATAGTTGCCTTGGCAAACTGTACTATGTTGGCATATAGTTCCCAGCAAGTTATTTTGGAGAATGCTCTATACATTTAAAAATACAGGGATTCAGTCCTTACACAGAGTCATAGCACTCAAGCATAACCTGAAGCAAATTATAAAATATTTATATCTAAGTATATTAGAACATAAGAACAGCCTATAATTCAGCATTTAAAATTACATCTCTCCAGAGCAGTCACTTCCTTGGTGGCACCCRCACAGACAAGAGGTTTTAAGCTGTGACCAAACAGCATGTAACACTTCAGCATTTTGGCTGCCRAACTACAGTAGTCAGGACTTAACTACCCTCAAGATAGGCTGGGGGGCAAGCACAGCAAGCAGATATTAGTAGAGACCTCACACAAGCATTAATTAGTAATAACATCCCAAAAGCTGTAAATTGTTGCTCACTGCTGGGCGAAACAGCAGCTCCTGATGAGTCCTCTTTTCACTGCACACAGGCAAAGATGGCAAGTGCAGGGGCATCCAGATCCCCCGCAAAAACCAAGGGCAGCCCTGAAGAGTCAGAGTTGCAGGGATCCCGCTTAGAGTTTTACATGGAGAGGATGGGAACGGGCTTGGAATGGAAGATGGGGGGCATCTGAAGTCACAGAGCTGGCRAGATGGACTCTTGTTCTGGCCTTTTGCTCCCCTCACTTCACACACTTACAGCCCTGCCCAACACACAAACTCAGTGGCAGCCACAGTGACTGCCAGTGGCTCTACCCAAGCTACCCAGACCTGCCAACTCCAGTCAAGCCTTCACCACATCAACAATACCTCTGCGCAGAACTTTTAAGATGACCACATTCTAGTGGATAAGCACTTGTAGTAAGGTGATAATGATAATAAAACAAAGGACACTTCAATCTGTAGTCAGGARAGCGTCGGTCCCAGTCTTCCCACTGATGTTCCCCCCTGCAGCAACAGAGCTACTTTTGCCCCACACTCGCTGTGAAGCTGCTGTTTTTGCAGCCAATTCTTCTTGTTTTGCAGGTAGCAGCAAAGAGAGCACAAGCACTAACCTTGGCCAGCCACTCACATGGGAGCCCCCAGTTTAGGTGCAGCAAGTTCTCAGCCAAACGCCTCTATGCTGAAGTAATTAAAACAGCAGGAAGCAAACACTAACATCCAGTCTTAAAATGCAACTTTGCAGCAGTAACAAATACTTACTCCTTTTTCATGCTCTCAGCTGGAACACCTAAGCCTTAGGCAATGCACAGGCATCAGTATGAAGCTCACAGCGAGAGAACAAGTAACCCGCTTGGAATGAGAGCCTTGTGCATTACATCTTTTGAGGGGGAATCTGAAAGGAGCTGCCCATCCACATACATCCCACTAAACAGATGTAGGAGCCACAATATTAGTCCAGTGTCATTTAGGAACAGATACTGACTGTTCTGTGATTGTCTAACAGGAAACACCAGAAACACACAGGTTTAACAGGCTATGAGATACACCCAGCACATGGGGCTGCGTTCTCAGGCTCTCCGAGGCTCAACCAAATACTGAGAGAGCGTTTTAGTGCTGCTCAACACAGAGCAGGGGCAACTGGCACAAAACAGAGATGGGCCCACAACACACAACTTCTGTAGCAGCCAGCCCCAGAAAGCAAGGCAAGCACAGCATTACACCATAGCAGACCCTACCGTGCTAGAGACGAGGATGATCTTCGGATTTGAACAGTTTTGTAGCACACAAGTGGATAAACTCAGTCTTGCAGATTCAAATTCCACTTAAACTTTTGTCTTTGTGATTACTTTAGCCAATTCTGGGTAAAGACAACAGTGAAGCAAACTAACAAGAAATCCACTTAAATTGGATCACCAAGACTTCTTTGATGTTCTGTGTGATGACATGTATGTTCCTTTGCACATTAATAAAGTTGTATCTATGTGTAGAAAAAAAATCCAGGAAAACAGTAGCAGAAACCAGAAGAACGCCATCTTCCCAGATCTGTATCTGTGTTTTTTTCCTTCAATACCACAGATGAGTTTGGCCTGGAAAAGATGAACAATATCCTGGAACAGTACAGGGCGTAGTCTAAGACTCTGGGCACTCTTTCAAACCGTTACACTGCACATTTTGCCACCAACTAGGATAACTCCTTTCAGCATCTTATAAGCACTAAGAAACATTACTCATCTGAATTCCTGAATGAAAACAGTTTTGTGCCAAAATTCGGATGGTGCTTGGCAGGGATGGTCATTGTTAGTATGTCATGAAAGGAGAGAAAGTCAGATTTGCAGACATAAATGGAATTAGAGGCCAGACAAGCAGCTAACTGTAGGCCCCTGGCAGTATGACAGTAGCTCTAGGCATGTGAAGCAACAGAAACTCAGTCTGCAAAGCTAGAATTTGAATTTCAGCGTGTGTTCCATCCATCATACTGAAGTACTTAAATAATTCAAGTATACATAAACAATATTTTGGCATCTAAATCCTTCCCCCCCCCCGATAGTCTTCTTTGTTTCCTTGCAAAGGAAAGAAAACCTGCGTGGCTTCTTTGATTAAGAGTAGCTCCGACTCTATAAGAAGCTAGGAGAGGGGAAAAAAAAAGTTAGAGGGGTACTTTTAGAAGGGGTTTAGAGGGGTTTTAGAAATGCTGGCCCACTGAAAGCTGGATTCTGAAACTAAGTAAACCCACACTAAAGATATCCATACAATTACCCAATCCCCTCTGTATTTTTTTTTTAAATGGGGAAAGTGGGGGGATATGACCGGTCACATCCTGCCAGGGATCTATTGCTAAACAGATTCAGCCCTGACTTTTTTTCCCAAAGCCTGTTCTCTAGGTGAAACAAATACAAGGCTGAAGCAAGAACTGCAAGGAAATCTACAGTCTTCGATACAGAGATGTAAATTGGATGATTAGAGTGGATCCTACTACTATAAAAAGAAACTTCCTCACAATGTCAACTTGATAATTTTCTTACCTCGGGTCATAATTGCATTTCAGAAACAGTGATATAATCCAGCACTACTTCATACTTTTGTAATGCACAACTCCAGTGTTTATTTAACAGTCTTTTACAAGCTCACATATACACTTTGTAAACTAGTCYGAAACGCAGGAAGGAGAGAAGTTACTTTGACATAACATTTCCTGCCTAATGATATTCTCTAGGCACTGATGAGTTAAATCCCAAATGGATGCTTACAGGTAAGGTTATATAACAAAGCACTAGAGCACAGTGATTAAATTTAATATTATGACCCAGAATGTTAATTCAAGCCAACAAAGACAACAGCATGAGGACTCATACAATTTTACAAAGCTGCAGTAAAGTGTTTTAGGTAACATCTGTTCAACAATCATTTCTTTAAAAGACTAATTTATATTCAAGGTCTTACACTGCAGTGCAACTCCAACAATAATTCTGTCACTTCATACTTAAAGCCACAGATCCTCCTTACCTTTCTCCTCTATTAATGCTAGTCACACCAAATGCTTTTTCGCTTAACCACATCTTTCTTTGATTTACAATTATTGTGAGAGCAAGGGTTAGTTTTTCTATTTTTTAATAGGTTGGTGCAAACAAAGTCTCTAGATTTATACATATTCGTATGCATATATACATGCATATATAAAAAGAAAGAACTTAATCAAAAATACAATTTGGAAGTCACTGAAGACTAGTCTATGACACAGAAAGTACAAGAAACATTAGGTGAAGTTAGAAAAGTTAGTTAGTTAGTTAGTTGCCTTTTCTGAGGAGTAGCATCTGTAAGATTTAGTCCCAACAAAGCACATATAGAAGTCACCTAATCAAGTAATTTAGCACCCACCCTTATGATTTCCATCCCTTTCAAAGGGGAAAATTAGACACAACATTGAAAGGGGCAAGTAGCTGCTTTTTACTCCCCACCATAAATTTCAAAAGTCTGCTTGCCTATAGTTAAATATATACACAGAAAACAGGCATAATCTCTACCATTCTTTTATTTATTTCCCCTTTTCCCAAGCTCTAACCTTAAAGGTAAAATGTAAGAACTTTGATTAAGTTGAACTACTAGATTACCATATAATATTATGGCCTTTTACTCTTTTAAAGAAGAGTCCCTCTCTTCCAAATCTTAACCCTATTAAACAAAGCCAAACAGATGAGGCTTTAACTGCTTCCAAATTAATAATCGCTCCTTCAGAAGGGCTTTGTTTTAATAATTCTGTAAGAGAACTGAGAGAATGAAGGAATTAGGATTCACACCAGCTTCTAAAAAGCTTAGTTATTCACCAAGGCAGAACTTCAAGAAGTGCTTTGACCAGAATGACAAGCTTTAATTACTGATCACAAACTGTGGTTTCAGCCCAAGATGAAAGTGGTAACAGCAAGGGGGTTTTCCTATTGCCATTTTCTTTGGAAAAGATCAAATGTATTTAAACACGTAGAGTTTGGCAACATGTTGTCCTGAACTGAGGGAAAAAAACTGTTACCCCTGCTTATCAAGTTTTGGAAGAGAGATGATCACATACATTAAATGTCCAAGTAGATGGAACCAGACACCTGCTCAAGTAACCTGAGCAGCTACTACATGAAGGAGATTGCAGGAACCAGGAACATCAGGAGCAAATTGGGGCCTTCCTGAGTAGTTTGCCCACCGCACAGTTCGGTATCGCTATCAGTTGACATCAACACCCCGTGATGCACACAGGCCCTTTCGGACCACGCTCTCCCCTGGTGGATCCTGCAGGCCACAGGCAGTGCCAGGAGGCCTCAGAATCCAGAATCCWGCACACATGCCGCATCACAGCCGCTCTTCCCAAGTGCACGGCGCTGGGGAGGGGGGTTGCAGTCCATCTCACACCTACCTTGCCCTGTCAGCAACTGGCAGCACTTTGGAGCTTCTCACTCCCTACTTTGCTTTGGAAAAATGGCATGGTGGAGACCTCTGCCCTTCCCCTAAGGGCTGAGGCTTCTTTTTCACCAAAACATATATACATATATACATATATACATATATACATATATATGTGTATATATATGCATATATATACACATATATAAATGTAAAATATACTAAAATGCATATATATATATGTTTCCGATTATCCAAACACAACTTACACCACCAAACCCACCTTTTCCCCACCCCTTTAGAGCCGAGGGCCTAGAGGCGGGAGAGGCGCCGCGGGGGGGTGACCCGTACTCACAAATTTGGGTTTCCTGCCGTCCACCGCCTCCTCGCCGGCGCCCGCGGCCCCGGACGGGCCCTTGCGCCGCGGCCCGTGGTTGTGGCGCCCGCCGCGGCCCGGCGGCGCCTCCATGGCAGCTCCGATTAGAGCGGCTTAGCCGGGCCCGCCCGCGCAGGGGAGGACAGGACAGGCCAGGCCAGGCCAGGGGRGATAAAGCCGCCGCGCCGAGGGATTTAGCACCGCTAATCCCGGCGCGGCCGCCGCTCGCTCCCGGCTGCCCCTGAACGAGGAGCCGCCGCCTTCAGGGCCCAGGGCGGGAAGTGGGAGCAGGAAAGGGCCCGCGCGCTACCAACGGCCGCTACCCCACGCCCGGTAACGTGCCGCCGTTCCGAATCCTCCCGCCACTGCCCGTCCCGCCCCCGGGCCCCGCGCCARCCAATCCGAGGCTGCAGGCTGCCGGCGCCCTTTCTCCCCATTGGCTCCTTCTCCCGCCAATCTGCAGTGAATCAGCTGTTCACGGAGGCACTCCTGCAAGGAGTGACTGCTCTAAAGCGACGTCGCCTCCCCGGACTACATGTCCCAGAGGGCAGTGCGGCGCTGGCCCCGCGGAGCGCGGCCGCCGTTGCATGCCGGGAGTTGTAGTCCCGAGCTGCCGGGCGGGAAGCTGCGGCCCCGTGCTGGTCCGAGAAGGGCAACACTGTTTTTACTAAAAATTCCACCTTTAAACATGGTTCCAGTGTTTGTGTGACCTCTTTAACTTATTATTATTTCAGGAACTGTCCCCTTAGGCCACTTTGCTAGTCCAAGAGTGAAGATAGACATAAGAAAGATAAAACCTGCTTAAATTCCTGTCAAAACGGCATTTTTTGCCATTGATTTCTGGTGGATGAAGTCTTTATTGAGGGCTAATAGCAATATTAGCAGGTCAGAAGAAGATAGGTAGGTACGCTTATGTTCTGAATTTATTTACTTCAATTAGCTGTTTTCAGTAACAGAAAGAACAGCAAAAATTTACATTTTACAAGGAAATGCCCAAAGAGTGTATACTTTAGAAATCATTGAATTCTCAGCAATGTGATTGATATCAAGCATTTATCTTCAATTAACAGTAGATGTAATGATAATGAAAATTGAAGACATCTTTAGAGGGAAATTTATTGCCAATTCTCAATGTTTCACATCTGAAAACAACTTCATAAAATAGCACAAGTTTTCCATTTTCCTACTGTCATTCAATAAAAAGGTGCCTAGATTTCCTTGTTATTTTTATCTTTTTGTTTATCTTGAATGCAGCAAAAATAATACTGATCAAAAAAAATGCAATTACTTTTTTTTTTTTACCTAATTCAGGTGGTTTCCATTACACTTTGGTGCCACGGAGAGATTACAAATCTCAGTCTTTCAGCGTGACTTATACAGGCATTTTCCTTCAAAATGTAATGGCTACAATTATGTGGACAAGTACCAGAGAATTCAGCCCCTAATTCGACCTTAGTGGTACCAATGGCCCCAATTGGGAGGTAAGGGTTTATTTAGAAAGGAAGATGCTAGAATTATTTTTATGGATCCAAGCATTTGTTCTTTGGCACGTTTTCTATAGATTCTTTTTATTGTAAATTTATATTGGAATCCTTCATGGAGAGTGTAATTAACATAACACTGTTTAACGTCATGGTTAATGATTTCCTGGAACATTTGATTAGAAAATTAATCAGCCTATGTATGTGTATGATAAAGCTGTTTAAATGGACCTCCTAATTGCACTGTTGTAAAATGCAATGGCTTGTGCCAATACATCAAAGCACTGCACTGCAATAACTGAGAAACACTAAACAGAATAATTTATTTTAAAAATTTATTAAGCCAAAAATAATTGTTAGTGCTTTTGGTCAGTTTATTTTTTACTATCCTTCTTGTACTTGTCAGGTGTTCCACAGAAGAAATATATTCTTTCCTACAGCTACCCAACCACTTAGTTGGTCAAGATTAATAATGGACAAGGACAAAGAGTGTGAAATATTGGTATTTATAATAATTTTGGAGAGATTACCATAGCATGTGTATTGTCTGGATGTGCATATAGCCTTACAGCTTTTTTTTTTTTTTTTTTCTGGAACGAGTGTTTCTCAGTTATAAAAATGGCAAAGCAAATGCATGAAGATAAACATGGGGATTTTTGCAAAATTGGGCTCTTGGTCTGGATTTAASTAGACTCTCCCAACTCTACTTCCAGTCTCCTATATATACATATCTGTGTATATATGTATATATTTGCTGACTCAGGTCTAATGAATGGACTAAATGAATACCCTCAGGATGTTCATTGTCCCTAGAAGGTAGCTTTTCAAACAAATTCTTGAGCGTAGCACGTGGAGTCTGGCTTTTGACAGTTTAGGCAGCACTCCATATTTCACTCAGAGATGACTAGTTCTCCACTATTGGAGGAAGATAAAGCAGTTAATTAACTGTTCTTTAATTAGATTCATCCTCCTAAGCTGTCACATAAAAGTTATGAAAGATTTTGTGAGCAATCTTGTTGTTTTTATAGAGCGAGCATGCAAACTTAATGCTCTTTATTGCTAACGTGACTTAATATGCTGACAAGCAGAGGCTTCCAGAGCCACAGCTCCTCTGGCTTAGCAGAAGAAACTTGAATAAGAGAGATGTCTTTTCAGAAAAATGGCTGCTCATTTCCCTAAGGAAAAACATCAATCTRGTTCTTCTATCCCAAATCCAGCAAAATTGCATAGATATTTGTGATTCGTATCCATTTAATATTTATCTGACATCAATCTTTACATATATCACCCTCTGTRCTATATTTCCAAACTCATAAAGTTAATAAAAAAAAAAAAGTTGGAAAAAAATATAGCTTGTTTTCATGTCTTACAGGCCAACTGAGCATTATTTTTTTTTCCTACTAGRTGTGTATTATCTAACACATAACACAAATAACTTCTGTAATTATTCCATTAAAAGAGTCCACATGCTCTTTATTCAAATAAAATAAACCATTCTTTACTTGCACAGAAGATGCAAACTCTTGTGTCTACTACAGAAAATAACAAAAAATTACCTAGGTGTTTCAAAATTCTATCAACTTCTGCTTGCACCAGCTACTGTGCAACTAGTAGCACACTAGTAGCAACTAGTGCTAGAATTACTGGCATCGTCCAACCTCATAGACTTTGGTATTTCAGTACTGAATATATAAAGACCTATGTCCTCTATAACCACAACTTTTCCTTAGGTCACTGAGAAAGCATCATTGTTTGATAAAAGATCGGTCCTCGTCTTCAGGTGCAGGTTGTGCTTTAAAACTGCTGCTACATTAGTGCTGCCTCCATTCTGGCATATCTTTTCAACTCTGTAAGGAACACTCAGCATTTAAATAGTCTGCCAGTAATAATTTTTAGTGAATTCAATGTCTCTGTCATGCCCCAAAACCATTACCACTGATTTTATTGTCATGCACATATTAATTGTAAAGCTAGAATGATATTTTACTGAAATAAATATGATGTCATGACAGGTTCATTTAAGTGTTACCTAAATTCTTTCTGTTATCTAAGTAACCCTACAGGTTGCAATTTCATATTGCAAAGGCAGTCATTAATAATTTAAATGAACTACAAAACAATATCCTTCAACACAACCTGTGGAGAAGATGTTACTTAATTTTCACAGCGTGGGAAGGTTGAGAGACCTATTATTCCATTATTAAGATGATTGTGCATAAAAACTGAAATTGTTTCTGTGTTAAATTCATTAAGGAACTTGGAAGTTAACAAGTTTATCATATTAATAATTGAACAAATTAAGTTATGAGAAAGTTCATACTGTGCTCAAAGAATAAAATTATATTGAAAAAATTCACTGTAGTCTGTATTCCTACAAAACAAAGTGCTAGAACTGTGGTTTGGACACACTTGACAGATTTTGTCAGTGCTAGAAGGCCACAATTATCCGTCACAAAATGTAAGGAGCTGCCTAGTAAGGCACTAGACTGGAGTTTTTAGACTGGAGCATCTGTCCTATAAGCGCTGAGTGTGTTCAGCCTAAACATAATATATACATATATATATATATATATATAAAACTGATAATCAGATTTATTTCAATTCATTTCTACTACCAATAGAAATATATTTGTAAACAGAGAAGTACTGACAACTTTGATTCTTTATTGTTAGGCATCCTGGGCAGTCACCTCTCTGCTATGGTAAGTATCATTGTTAAGTTCCAAGGCAGCATCTGTCTTAAACCTGTTCTAAAAGAAAAAAAACAACAAGTTTTTAGAGAAACTCAAAAGCATCAAGGCTATTATTCAGTTATTCATGACAGACATCTAGAAAAGATGTAATTAGATGACAACATGAAATGAAGCTTTCACTGAGATTGCCTTTAAAATACTTTCTTTAAAAAAATAGTTTTTATTATTACATGAGAGTTGTCACTGGAGAAAACAACAGAGCCAGTGTTTGCTGCAGATTCTGCTGGTATGGCTGTCTTTACTCCAGAACGTAAAGAYGAGGAAGGCATCCCTGAAGACAGCATTTGTCATCATCCTGCTCTTGTTTTTATACAAAAAATTCAAKAAGTCATAGCTTTTTGAAATGTGAGACAAAATTTTACATACAATAGGTAACTGAAAATGAAAGTCCACACCTATATCCCCCAATTTAATCACTCCCTTTTCTAMCTAGAGTTCAAATGAAGGACTATCRGAAACAGTTGTTGTCTGGATAGCACTGTTCTCCTTTTTAAAGTTTTCAAAGTCAACCTATTAAAAATGAGAATATGAGAAGCGGAAAATTGAGTTTGCTTCGTTAATTTATTATAGGTTACATGTTGTTAATAACTTGTCGCAAAATACTTCAGGATAGCCTCTCTTTTGGTTGGGGTAAATTTACTGTACTTTTTCAAGATACTGCCTAGATAGAAAAAAAATAGTAAAGTATTCCATTATACAGTACATCAAAAGGCACTTTATGAGGACACTGGAGGTGTGATTTGTGGCACTATTTAGGATACACTTCCATACTATATTATTATAAAGTTCAGATTTGTAATTTAATTATAGACCAAATTATCTGCACTTCTAGCTCCAGTAGAAGTGACTAGTCCAAGTCTGACAACCAATATAAATTATAAATTGTAAGTGGACTGAGTGTCATGGGCTGCAGTAAAACCTGTTACATACTTCTATGCTTTGTGGGGGATTATCAGAGGTACCTGAGGAATTAAATTGATGGCTCAAACCCTATCTTTTCTACCCTTCTACTATTACATGTTTCTAGTTAAGCTATTGCAAATAGTCAGGTCTTTCTGAAAGAAAACAAATATGTTTCCTCAGGGGGAAATGTGATGATGCTCTTTTGTGGATTTAAGGGTCCATAGTGGTGAGTGAGCACAAAGTTTTTTCAGGTCACTTACTATAAACCTTTGAAGGCTTATGTCAGAATGCTGTGAAGTAATGACCTTCCATTATTTCTTGATAAGTCACTGAATTTCTCAGGGGTTTCCTTTTGCTAATATACACTATTTTTTTTTTATGATTCACTTTTCAAATTTCTTTCTAAGGGTCCATCCTTCATTATTAATGTTACATATTACTTTCTACTAGGACATAATAATGTCTYCTTTCAAAAATCCCTTATCATATAATTCATATCATTTTAATATATGTGATTTATGTATGCTTATATCTACGTATGTATGTATACGTCCATATGTATGCACGTATATATAATGCTTGCAAGTTAAGTATAATTTTGAGCCATAAGGCTCCAAATTGATTCAATTTTTATATAGCTTTTATTCTCTCTGACTGATGTTCTTTTATTTCTCTCTGATTGATGTGCTTTTTGTAATCTACATTTTAAGTTCCACATTGTAGTTTTGCCTCTTGCAAGAATAATGCATTTAACTTTTTCACAGTCACTGCCACTCAGTTGTTCAGCTACATTTAGCATTGTGCATGTTCATTAAGAGGAAATGCTTCTTCTTATGGAAAAATAAAACCATCTTTGGAAATCACTGCAATATGTGCTATATAAAATACACACTGTAGGTGTGGGAAGTTGCTTTATTGCTTTAGTCCCATTTCCACATTATTTTTGACTGTTTCCCTTAACAGACTGAGTTTTAATTGCCCTCTAACACATGTTGTCCTACACTCGGCCGGAGTAATATGGGCTGTTCTGCCCACATTGTGCAGAAGCTTCCTCCCTTACCATAGGAATATGAAGGATGCACTAGCTTGTAGGGTGCACTTTGGATCCCAAGTACTCCTCCAGCTACCAAATCTCTTCTAACAAGTTTCATTTCTGACAGGTGTGAATCAGAACAATCTTGTTTTCTTTTTCCTTTGCCTAGGTAATAATAAACTAAAGYTGGTGGTTAGCAAAAATTAATGCTTTATTTTTGAAGTCAGTGTCACACGATAGTATTACTAACATATAGTATTACTGATGTGTAACTTAAGCCTGGCCTACAAAATATCCCCACAGAAATTAGGAAGGTGGTGGTGAACAGCGATACAGAAAGCATCCTGTGATACTTCCAAGAAGTAACTTTTGTCAGTAATTTGATTTAGCAGCAGGAGATTGATTGATTGATTGTTGTTGCAACACCTTGCAGAAAAAAACAAAAAAAAAAAGATTGCTGAAATCAAAATGTACTTGCAAAGAAAAGTTAAAAATAGATGAATAGATAACTTGAAAATACAGGGAGGGCAAAATCTCRGTCTCTGTATGTATGAGTGCACTCTGTATGAATGCATTGAGGAGCAGTGGCTTCCCRAAAGACAGGAAGCTAGAGCTGCGGACATTCTCCAGGCTAAGGGGACAACGGAGTCCCAAGCAGGGCCTGTCCTGCTGCCCATGAGCACATYAAGCCTAGCAGCTGGTTTAGACTGMAAGTCCAGATTATCAGTCAAGTTGATGGTGATAAGCCTAAAGTCAAGTCATCAAGTCAGTACACTGGTCTGAGGTCAGGATGAGGTGCTGGGTCCCCATCCAGTGATCCCTGCGCAGGTCCACAGTGAYGAGAGCAAGTGATGAAGTGAGTCCTCAGGTTAGAATCAATGGAGTGCATAGTCAAGCTCAAGCATGATTTAGCTGAAGACAGACACAGAACTATAGCATGGCTGAGGTTGGAAGGGAGCTCTAGAGATCATCTAGTCCAACCCCCCTGCTCCAGCAGGGACACCCAGAGCACGAGGCACAGGGTGAGTTTGGAAGATCTCCAGAGAAGGAGACTCCACAACCTCCTTGGACAGCCTGTTCCAGGACTTTGCCACCCTCACAGTGAAGTTCTTCCTCACATGGACGTGGAACTGCCTGTGTTTCAATTTTTCTTTACTCCTTGTCCTGTCGCCGACAACCACTGAGAAGAGTTTGGCTCCACCTTCTTTACATTCTCCCCTMAAATATTTATATTTGAGGGGATTCCCTCTCAATCTTCTCTAATCTAAACGGGCCTAGCTTGCCTAGTCTTTTCTCTGGGCATTTGCTCAGGTGGAGACTGACAGCCCTAGGGGGTCCAAGAGGGGTCCTGTGCTAATGAACGGAGTGGGAGGATGACCTGGGGGAGGTTGGGTGGGACCAGCAGGACCTGACAGACCTGAGAGTACTTTCATAGATCTGACAAAWATCCTGAAAAGGAGTTTCTGGGCTCTATGTTATATGGGAAAATGGTTGCCCAATACAAGTCTGATTGTTTTCCATATTTGTGCATAATAGCATATCTAGCAGAATTAAAGTCTGCCCTCTTTCCMATGTGGTAGAGTGCAAGGATCTACCCTATTTATGTCTCATGAGTCACCTCAAACTACTCAAGGTCTTCATTTATTACCTCTACAGGCAGCTTTAATGTGAAAAAAAAATCCGTAATTATCTTGTCATTCTCTGAAGACAGAAATGTAGTTGCTTTTTCAGACTTGATGATCTTGAAGATCTTTTCCAACTGTAATGATTCTATGATTTTCTCCATCTGCTCCCCATTCTTTTTCATTCATGACACCGTCCACCTTGTTCTGGAGATCCAGTAACAAAGAAGAGGAATCTCCTCGAAGAAGTTAGAATAACCTCTGACAAGATTAAATATCAAGAAGAGAGTCATTAGGGAATCAATCACAGTGCTATACTAAGTGTTCATGAGCCTGTTATCTAGCATTATGTCGTGTGAGTTCCAGATCTGGATGTTGCATGTCTACTGGCTAGAAAAGTGTCAACAAAGATCTCTTCTTGTCCCATTGAAAGACAGGGAATGGGATGAGCTGCCTGGTGGCAGAGGCTTGCAGAATGCTGCCTCTATTGTGGTATTAATAAAGAAAGGTGCTTTAAAGAAGCTACAATAGTGCAGACGTGCTTCAGATGGATGTTATGTGACTGTGAAAACAGCTTTCTTCAGGAAAAAGGAAACATGTTTTTCCAAAAAGTAGTTCAAAACATGCACTATCAAGAGCAGTACACTGACTAACCATTCCTAGCTGGAAATCGKAGTAGAGCACTAAGTTGTAGGGCTCTCTGAAGAGAGCCAGAATGCACTTTAGCRAGCAGCATGCAGATCATAAAGCTTCACAGCAAGAGCAGCAGACAGCATTAGGGTGCTGAGAACTGAACGTCCAAATAAGAATGCATTGCTTATGTACRTACGAAGCTTGACTCATCTACCCTCCAATTGCAGCAGTGTCATCCACTACAAGGCTCTTGTCCATGTAGCGATTAYACTTAATCATACTCAAGTGATTATTCCGTGGCCAATTTTCCTGTGGCCCTGCATGACACAAATCACTGATGGTAYGGAGAACAAGTGCCAGTATAGCTCAAATGTGAAAATATTTCCAAGTACCATGGTAYTTCCAAGTACCATAATACAAATAAAGCGAATGTAAATTTCCCTAGCATTTGTATATTAGGATTGGATTCATATTGCCCAGATCAACTATCTAAAAGGAAAAGAGCTACTGTAAACTTTCTCTATAGTTAATGAAGTTACACTTAACTGAAGCTCATTCTATAGTTAGTGGAGAGAAAGTATCACCTCCAAGAAGCAGTTTATTCAATCCTAAAATAGATATTAAAAAAAGAAAAAGGAAAGAATAACCTCTGGAGATCCTTCTCTGTCTTCACTGACTATAGAATAATTTTTGATGCCCAACTTTTTTATGCTGAAGGTAAGTGAGGTGAATTTAATTTTCTTATTCTGGGGACTTCAGCAAATTGTATTCACTAAATTCACTCCCCTTCACTAAATTTTATTAGATTTACTGAGATTAATTTAGAAAAGGTAAAAAATTTTAACTAGCATCATTAATAACCCCTTGAAATTAACATGAAAATTCTCTTGTAGTCCTCAGAGAATAAAATTTTAATAATCATATTTTCAAGACAATCTGAACACCCTTAACAGTAGTTTTTGATAATTTAAAATTGAAGATATGTTTTTTTTCCCCAGAAGCATTAATAACTATCTCCCTTGTCCCTTTTCCTGCAGTCTGTTAATAACTGCAGATATTAAAATAGTTTTAAAACCATGAGAAGTTACAAGGCACAGATATGGTAGAAAAGCATAAAAATACACAAGGAATGGTTATGCAACTGTTCTGTGCACACAGTTTATTCATTATCTTCTTACAAATATACTCTTCTGTTGATAAAAGTTATGTGGATAGTGATTAAAGGTGAATGGAATACAAACCTGCATTTTCTAGCCCATTTTTCCTGACAAAATCTATCCCACCTTTCTATTCCATCTTTCCATTCTCCCCCCTTCTCTATTATAGCATACTCTGGCTGTCTGCTCTCACTTCCCCTGCAATATGAGAGCCTTTTGGAAGAAGAAATCTTCCTGCTTATYGAGAGATCAGTGCATGTGATCAGTCCTATCGAGATTTGTTTGATTTTCATATAGGTGTCTTGTGCATTCCCCAAGATGGTACYCACAACAAAGTTGCTTGTAAGCATCCACAATTGACTTCATTATACCTCTTCAGACTTTCCTTTAAAATTCTCCTTTGCCAGTATGGCCATAAAAATAAAGACTTCAATTGTAGCCTCTCTCACTGAGATATAAGATTTGATTTGATCTCTATATTTTGTCTCCTTATGCAAAGTGACAGGAAGCTTTTGGAGGATTGCTGTGTTTTTTATTGAAAACAGTTCCAGCTCTAGGACCTCAGGAGCTTATAATAATACAAACTTTGATTAATACATAGAGTTTGATATTTATATWTCAAACTCATATTTATATCATGTGCAAAATCCAGAAAAACTGAACTCTTTTGTTTTCTAGACTTTTTTAGTCTCTCCCTGTATTTACAGGGAAAAGATCAGCAGAATAGACACATCTGATAACTAATAATATTAAAAATGCTTTCAGAATTATTTTTTCACTCTTTTCAAAGAGGACAATAAATTAAGTACATGTTGTAATTTGTCCAATCTGCACGTTATTTACAAAATAATCAATATTTTACAGTTGGCATTGTTCAAAAAAGCTTTTGAACTTGTCGTATTTTATAGCTTTGAACTATGTATATGCATAATCTCAGAAGTGACCCTTTTACTTTTTATCTGTTAGCATGGCTTGTGAGAGGTGCTGGAGAAGGATAAAATTATCCATTTATGTTTTGATGAGGTAGAACAGAGAAAAACTTGGCCTGTACATCCAGAAATGAAATCTGTCATTGTACATTAAACTGAGAGATTACACAAAGCATATTCATTCAGATTCAGTCTTATCTATGTAAGTCACATCTTTGCAACTGCTTAGTAGTTGTTTCTTGTTAATCCACAGTGACAGTGTTCAACAGAGTCTAGAAAGCTGTTTGATTTTACACTTTGTAAATGACAGTTCTTGCTTTCCTGTAATATTTTGGATCACAGACCAAACCTTGTTTCAGTTACTACATATTAACTGGACAATTAAAGATGAAATGCAGAAGTGTCGTTGTGGTTGGATGGTATTATCAGCATTCATCACCAGCTAATAAGGATGATTTTGAACATCTTAATTGTAGATCACAGAACTCTGCGTASTGTGAAATAAGATGTCTGGATGATTGCAAAGAACTTGACTGTTCCTTGTGCTGATAGCCTGCAGGAGGTTTTAATATTCTGAAGTCACACCAGATGGGCAATCTGCTGCATTATACCTTAGTTCAGTTTTAAGCTGCAAGGGCTTGATATCAGATGTCACCTCAAGGGAAAAATAATAAACAGCTGCACTAATGACATTTTTAATCTCTATACTCTTGATTTACCTATACTTTGAGTGATGTAATAGCCAGTTTAGGATAACTACAGAAAGGCATAAACTGTCTACAATAGCAGGGTATAAAAATACACAAGGGGTTCAGAAATGGTTATTTGACTGCTCTATGTGCACTGTCTAATCGTACAAGCAAAATCTTCTTGCAAAATGGGTTTSTGAAAGGATGAAGATACAAGAAAAAAATGGCAGAGGGATGATAATGTTAAAATGATTTTTTTAGATGTGTATAGGCAAAATTTTGATTAATTTTTATAGCTGCAAGAAACAGTTTTCTGAATCAATAGAGTTATTTATTCTTGGAAGTAGTTAGCAGTACCAGCACTCTCCTCCTCCAAGGTTTTGCTGGACAAATTCTGTTACAGAATATTCCATGGAAACAGCTTGAGTCAGTGTGGCTTTTGTGGCTCTTGATTGCAGTCTCCAGAATTGGTCATTTTTGCTTTTTGATACTGGCAATTTGCACCTGCAGATGTTTCACAGTGTTGTATATCTATTTCAGTGTGGACTTTCAGCAACAAAAGACCTATAGTTTGCAGTTCATCAATTGGGTGAGTCTGACCAGCAGGTTATGCAGTGAAAATGAAATAGGGAATACGTTCAACTTTTGTAACTGACCTATAAAATAAAGTTTTGATTTGATTGTTCATTTTTTAAAAATCTTGCTATTTCAGACTGTAGCAAAGCTACTTACTTCACTTGTTCAAAGAGAAAGAAAGTGTGTGAGGAGCTAGGGCCTGTCATTATAATGGCTGTTTTTGAGTTAAGAGCAAAGGGAGGAAATATAATACCTCATATTCCATTGTAGAGAAGCCATTAAAAGTGGTTTCTGGATAAAGAAGACTTCTTTTATACTCATTGGGTCTCTCGTGGTTGYTGAACCCTAGTGAGTRGATGGTAGAGGAAATAAGCTGGGTTAAAAACTGAGCATGTAAAAGATCACCAGAACTTTTGCCTGGAATCCAAAAGTCAAGTRAATGCTATTACAGGAGCCATTACCTGAGCCCTATAGGCAGTGAATGAGAAGAAGGATGATCAGAAGGTCCCTTATTTTGGACGATAACTGCTTTGCATCACTTGTTCCGCTTCAAAGGTTTTAATTAACTGAAACTAATTATTAAGTTCATTATGATAATAGCTATAAAGACTAAGGAAAGTGCATTCCACAGAAATGTGAAATGCCTGAAAGATGTATTTAAAACAACGTGAAAATGTATGAGAGTCTGTGAGTGATACAAAAGCCAAGTGCAATGCCACGAAGAAAAGGATATGTGATAACATTACAGATTATAATTGGAAACTAGAATATAAAACTAAGTTTACTTCAAGATGCAAATTTAACACCTAAAAGCATGGCTTAACAAGCATTTGCCTAGGAATTGAATTCAGGAGGGCCAAATTAGGCTTAGGGACTGTCAAGAGGGCTCTGATACTACCGACTTGAAAGATAGAAAGAGACAGATGTATGGCAGCAGGGCACTTGGGTTCAAATTCCGATATGGATCTGTACATGCGGTGGTAACTGGGACAATTACCAGCATACTAAGTAGAAATGAAAATTGATTCCACTACTCTGCAGGAATTTCAAGTGACCGCAATGTGCTTATAGCTTAGAAAAAGATCCCACTGCCAGTCCCATCTCCATTTCCAGGTGGTCTTACAGTACAGCAGAATGTAAAATACCCCAGAGTAAAAGGAGAGGGGTCAAGCTGGTCTATCTACTATTTCAGAGATTTGTACTATCTCAAAATCTGATAGTGAGACAGGCTAGGAACTGCAGTTTACTAGAGAACTCGTGTGTAGTTGCAGGCTACTTAAGATGCATTGGGGTAGAAGACTAAACTCCCAACATTTTGAAATTTTAGGATGAAATATGGACAATGCAGACTCTGGTTATGGTCTTTAGAAATGACTTTTAAATTTTTTCTTTATRAACTTTACTGGTTTGCCTTTTCTTCTTTGTGACCCCTAAAAAAGTAAGTGAGAAGGAAAATTACATGGGACTCATGGTAACTTACTTTTGACTTCTTATGAACAGGCTGAAAAGCCAGCCAGGTAAAGTGATTTCTTGTTAATATGTGATTTGCTGAAGTATGCTTGTTCTGTTTGAAAGGCCAGAGATAAACCTATTAAGCTAATGCCAAAAAAAAAAAAAAAAAAAAAAAGTCTTTGACGTTTTAGCTCAGAGACAACATACTTAACCTACTTGGATTGTGGACAAGGCTTATGACTGAGGTTGAAGTCATTTCTTGTCTTTTCAAGAACCAGTATCATGTGTTATGCACCTCTGCCATGCGGATCAGTGAATACAGCTCTTCGTAGAAAAAAAGGTCTGAGTGTCTCCTTTTCTAAGGGAGAACTGCACTTTCWTTGAGATGCACAGTACAGTGAATTAAAGGCATTTTGGAATTTTATAGCTGAATGTCATTCTCCTTAAAGGAGATACTGGCAGTTAGATGACTTGATTGCTGCCAGCTGTCGATACCCCTGAGGAAAGTTCAGCTACTTCTACGATGGAAGATGAACAAGAACCCTGTTCGTCAAACATATCACAAGTTGTGTCAAAGGAGTACTGATTAAATAAAATAGATGCATATTTACATTCTTCTAGTCATAAACAAGCTGTCCATGATTTTCTCTCTCTTTTTTTTTTTTTTTTTTTTTTCCCCTACCCCAAGAAGTAGATGACCAAAAAAAAGGGAGCAGGGAACTAAGAAAAAAGGACAAGGGAATTATCCCTGTGATTGCCCTGAAATTGCAAGCAATTTTTTTTTTTTTTTTTTTTTCCCCTAAGGAGAACTTTCTGTACTCTCTTATGTTAACTGCTTTTTGTAGTCACTTGTTCTTGAATTTGCAGAATATGTGTCTATAAAGGGAAAGGAGCTAAAACAGTCACATAAAAACTTGCCTGTACATTTTCCTTGGGTATATGTCCTTTAAAYAGACAACAGAAATAAAAATGGTTTATTTGATATTTTAATTTCTTGTAGTGAATGGGTATGTGGGTGAAAATTTCAAAACAAGGTATTCACAACTTTAAACAACCAATTGTATGTACTTAACATATGTATCCAATATCTACTGCGTACTACAATACAAATATTCATAATACACAAGGTTACATATTAAATAATGGAGTTACTATTCATTTCTATATGCATTATTTAGAAATGCACAATAATGTGTATTTCAGTGGAAAATCAGCTGATARCAATAAAAGAGGAGGAGAAAAAAAGCCAATTCCAAATGTTCTTATAAATCTCTTATACATGTGCATTATCAAGTTGCTGAGACTATAAAGTGTTGTGTTACATTAACAGGTAATCTGTTTATGTTAAGGCCTGTTAGCTGACACATTTTAAAAGTATGTGGTGCTGATAAGCATGGAACATTATGTAAGTAATTTTAATAAGACTTCCTACTGGCAAGACAAGTCCAACCTTAGCAATGCTAATGAAGACTAAATATCTTGCATGATAAGTGAATGTGAAATTTCTGTACATTTTATTTATCAAATCATGACTTAATAAAAAGCTTGTTCTTTTTAATAAAGGGCTAGACTGTGACTGAAATTAGCCTAAATTAATAGGAAGGTGCACATGAGTGTTGTATGAACACTAAGCTGTCCTAAATGTGAGGAAAAAGAAAAAAAGAAATAAATCTCTTTTAAAAAGTGAGTGAGACTCCTGGGTCACTGAGCACTGCAAACAGTTTTTTTTCCTGGAGAGAAGAGTAATTCAGAAGCTTTCAGGAAAAGAGTKGATCAAAAATCTCTGTACAAAGGGCAAATATAGCAGTATCAACAATTTCATGGTTTGAGAATACAAGTTCACTAAAAAGACCATCTTGCACTTTTATAGTAATTTGATATATATTTTAATCCAGTTTCATGCACATTCAACACTATAGTCCAGACATGTCTCAATTTTTCCAGTATGATCTCAAAAATAAGTTAAACACTAATCATTATGTAGCAGACACTGTAGGAATCCTTTTATACGATACTTGGTATTTGCCGGTTGTCTTTCGACTTGAGGATTCCTGATATCAAAGCTAGGAAGCTAATGACCCAAGACCTCATTTGCACTCAGGAGGCATCCCCTAAATTTCTCACAGGAGGCAAAGAAATCTCAGGCAAATCACAAAATAAAAACAGAAGAAAGATTGAAAAATTAGCCAACAGTAATCATCAAAAGGGGACGAGAGAATAGTAAAGAACCAGGAGTGAGAGTATTAGTATCTTGTGTTCCTCAGTGCCATATAGGTCTAGGCTTAGCTGTACGTGTAGATGAGGATGAAACCACCGGACAGGTATTTTTGTACCACTCACCCTCAGCCGGATAGGAAAAAGCAAGTGGAGGCTGTAAACCCAGTCATGAAGGGTACATTTACACTCCTCTAGGGTCGTTCTTTCTCTAGGGTGGCTTTCTAGATAGGGGAGCAGCTGCAAARTGGCTGCAGTACAGTTGGCTGTCCTTCACAAAGGGGAATTTCTAGGTGCCCCTGCTGGAGCAGAGGGCTTGGACTAGATGATCTCTAGAGGTCCCTTCCAACCTCAGCCATTCTGTGATTCTGTGATGCTGTGAAGTTCTTTTCCAGGGATAGGCAGGCAGCTGGTGTGTTAGGTCTAAGTATGGCAGGGAGTCAGTGTACAATGGAGTGAGCACCTGGACCAGGGAAGGCTTCTTACTCTAGACGTAGCCAGAGGAGTTCCTCTAGCAAGTAATGTCATGTACCAATAACCTATATTGCTTCTGAACATGCTGTACATTGAGTTTCCATTTRCTCCTTGACTATGCTGTTAATGTAGGCACCTGACTGAAGTTAGATCAAAAGAATTCCCTCCATCTCTTTTGTGCTATGAACCTCCTACATGAGTATTTTTAAACTTCCCTTCTTCCCTCTTCCTTCCTCTTGCTTTGAAGGAACTTTTATTCAGGATCCTTTTATATATATACATACATATATATATATATATATATATATGTATGTATATATATAAAAAGAAGCACTTTAAAATTTCAGTGCCTGACCACCTCACACCTAGAATGTACTTAGCTCTAGGACACCGCTGTGAAGCAAGAAAGCTCACCACCATCTCAGAAAAAAAGGAACTGAAGACTAAAGGAGAACAACTTGTCTGTAGCCACACAGTGAACCTGGCTTACCCAGAAAAAAAAAAAAAAAAAAAAAAAAAAAAGCCTGAATTCAGGTCCTCAGGTCCTAAATCCCATTCCAATAATATATTTGAGTCTATCAATCTATGGAAAAAGAAATCTGACAACACTTGCTCAGCAAATAAATATAAAATAAGAAATCAGTGAAAACAGAGTCAAGTTGATGAAATTCTTGTGATCTATCTTTATATATATATTTTTTTTCCTTTGACCTAATAGGAAAAAAAAGCAAGCTTGTCTCATATGAACAGTAACAATCTCAACTTTTTTGTAGCAGGCATTTTTTGAATGGTAATATGTGTAGAMACTCATCCATTTTGAGCTTCTCTTAAATAAAATAAAGAATTTAGCCTGATTTTTATCACCTATGCTGTTTAGCAAGGTGATGATAATAGTTTTATTTTTATTATTCGTTCTTACATGGAAAGATACTTATAAGATGAATTATCCTTACAAGATGAATTATCCTTAAGTGTCACCATGATATCTTAGTACTTTCAAAAAATTGCAAGCTTTTTTATTATATCATTCCTCAAAATTATGAAAACATTATGTTTATGGAAAAGTGGAACAAAATGATTAAGACGAGCATTTTTGGTGACCAATCCTTTCAGTTACCTCCTCTTAAAAAAAAAAAAAAAAAAAAGAATGAGTGGATATCTAATTTAAATCTTCTTCATTAGGCTTTCATCTTTTCATAATGCCCTAGATAATAAACCTATAGCCCCTCTAGGGGTTAATAAGAACCCTAATGCCGTATGAACAGGAGACTAAAAATGAGGAATGAAAGATTGTGACATTTTTGAAAATTCGACTTGTGACTTGTCTCATAGGTGTCAGATGCTGCCTCCCCATATGAGGTGAGCTGGCTTTGCCTGCCTGAGCAAAAGCTACAGAGAGAAATGACACCAATGGAAATAGTTCATTACAAAATAGTGAAGAGCATTAGCTGAGTGTAGGGTCGAGAATATTATGGCATATTTTAACCCTCACCTTAAAGTCCTACAACTTTTAAAAGAGTCAGTTCAGACTGACTTCCTCCTGTTACTTTTTCAACCTCTSTGGTCACACAAACACTTCTGTTGGGCCAGGGGAGGTGATGGCAAGCGTCCAGGCAAAATAAAAATTTCATTTTTGACTCAATTCAGTTTCTCTGTCTAGTTTACTACTTGGAAGCATAAGCTTTTGCGTTGCCACAAGTGAAGAGTTAATAAAAGGATGGAAATAAGTTGGCTGACCCAGAGAAGAGGGCTGTCCTCTTCCTTCATCAGTAATCCTGTTTTATGCTGTATAAAAGTGACTACAGTATTAAAGTATTATAATGGCTCTGTAGATAAACAGGAAAATAGCATTTCTCATACTTCATAGAATAATTCAGCTTGGAAGAGATCTGTAGAGGTTACAAAGTCCCATCTTCTGAACCAAGTAGACCTAGATTCAAAGTTTTCTGAGGTTGCCAAGAGCTGTATTGAATTGGATTTGAATAATTCCAGGATGGAGATGCCTGAACTTCTTTGGATAGCCTGTTYGAGACCCTAACCACTCTTTGAAAAGATTTTTTTATATTTGTGTTCAATTGGAATTTACCTTTTTTCATCTAGTGACTGTTGCTTCTTTTCAATTTTATTGTTCTCTGTATGTCTGAGAAGCTCTCATAGATGGCGTCTTTTAGATRGTGAAAGAAAGCAAACAGCTCCCCCAGTAGTCTTCTTCAAACTGAGCAAATCCAACTCTTCTCAACCTCTCTTCCTGCATCATGTAATCCACCCTCCTACACATGTTAGTGTCTCTCTGCTGTACTCTCTACAGTTTGTCAAAATCTTTCTAGCATTAGGGAGCCCAAAAGTGAACACTGTAGTTCAGCCATAGCCTGACCAGTGCTTCATGGAGAAGAAAAATCCACWTCTTGACCAGCTGGCTCTGTTTTTGCAAATGCGTCTCAGTATGCCAATAGTTTTTATCACAACAGGGGCGCATCACGGACTCCTGCTTGAGTTGTGGTCCATCAACACAACTTTCTCAACAGTTCATTTCTGCAAAGCTGCTTTTCCATCAGTAGATGCCCAGCCTACAACAGTGCATGGGTTTTTTCCATTCCAGATGCTGAACTTCTCATTTGCCTTTACTGAATCTTTTCCTGCTGGGCCTTTTCTCCAACTTGTTGAGGTACCYTTGAAGGTTAGCCTTGCCCTCCAGCATATCAATCATTTCCCCTAATTTACTGTCCTGCATATACTCCGTGTGTGCCTTTGGTTTCACTGTTCAGCCTGTGAACAGTACTGACCCTTGGTAGATGTTGCCCATGACCAGACATCAGTAGCACCTGATATTGTAAGATCAATATAKAGAGAGTTTTGGGGGGCTTGTTGCTAACTTGAAATCACTGCTTACATTGGGACTAGGAAATTATGTCTTTCCTGAATTTAAAGTACTGAGTACCTTCAGCTTCAGCAATACCCACTTACATTGCAAATCACTAGTATTTGAATACATGAGATTAAATAACGAAGTGATTCAGAAGACACTGAAACAAGCCCTTGTTGAAACTATTTCCTGGAATTATCTACCAGWCTTTTTGGCTCTTCAGATATCTACATTTCATTCTTTTTTCTTCATCTCAACATTCTTGCTTTCTACCTTTCCATGATTCTTTTCTTGAGAAGTTAAAGACTGGCATGATAACAGCAAAACATTTCAGAATTGAGAATACAGATAAGAAGAGAAAAGRATAAGAGGGCAAAATGGAAAGCAATTACATGCAGAAATATTTGGTACTTAGTTTGCAATTATTGGGGCACAGATAGACTGTAGAAATAATCAAAACTGAGACTATGAAACTGGTAAATGTGAGTAACACTAGAATAGTCCTGTCATRACAGATAAAGTGCTTGTAAAAGTACATTTTGTTCTCTTTGTAATGATTTTACTTTTGAAATTGCTGTGTATGAAACCGTGTTTAGTCGTTACAAGTGTGACTATCCATATATAGTTCAAGTGCATCTCCTACTTCACTTTATTTCTTATCAGGAACAGCACTCCAAACACTTGTTTCGGTATTCATATCAAAGCAGACAAAATCCAGACCTCTGAAGGACTGAATCGCCTTATAYATTTTTGTACATCACAGAGAACAAAAACAATACTTTCAAGTACGGTAGGTATATTTGTAGTTCTTTGCCTATTGCAAAGAAAATTTTCTGCTATAACATTCTGCTTTGCTCATTTTTTATCCCATTATTATAATTGAAATCATAAAATGCTTCTTTATTTTTTGTCTCATAAACAGAATGTTCTTCAATAATAGAAAAAGAATATAAGCACAGAAGTCACTGAAGAGTCTGCTCTAATGGGAAAAGTTCTGTTTTCAATAGTGAAGTCACTGGACTAAGTAAGTGATGACATTTTAAATGAAGAAGATAAATTTAATATTTTCTCATCTTAAAAACATTTACTTTTGCCGAAGAAATACAACTAGGGAATAATTTATTTCATATGCTTTTTCTTCCTTAATAATTTTAAGATATGCACCTCATTAGGGTACCATTTTGAGCAATGGGAAACAGTCATAATATGRCTCAAGTGTGAAAGTCAGATTCAGCAGAAGCTGAAAAACAGTAGTTCTGAGAAAAAAAAAAGTTTTGTCTCTTTGTGCAAGTTCTTGCRTCATGTTCAGAGTTTACTTTGCTTTTATACCCATCCTGAACATAATAAGAGATTACTTTCTCATATATATCCAGCCCAAACAGCAGATTATCAGACTATAACTTGACCAAGTAAGATTGACCTGATTTAATATGAGAAACTCTAACAGTGTGAAAAGTTCCTGTGCTTTTGCTTATTTTTGTATGTAGATCTTCTATGCAATTTGATCCCAGTTTTCTTTTACATAGAATAATATGTGAGAAATAATATATGCAAAATTTTTCACAAAAAGTATGACTGGTTTCATGAATAATTCATTCTTGTCTTGTATGACTTCATTATGTCATGTATAACAAGAACTTTGTACTGTCAGACTGAAAAGCTACAAAAAATGTTTAACCTTGCAGTATAAATTGATACCTTGTAATTTGAAAAGTTACATGATATTGCACAAGTTGCAGCATTTTCAAAAGTGCCTTCTCAGATATCTTATTTAAGATTAAAAGAAAAGAGTTAAACTATTTCACAGCTCTGCTTTTAGAGAAAATAATCAGTTAATAATCCTCACTTACCTAACAACTGTCATGAAAGAATTATTTTCAGCAATTGGTCTTAACTGTGTAGGATAGCTAAAGCCAGAGCTACATATTTCACCATTTCTGTCAGATAAGAGAAAATAATGTTATACCCACCTTCCAGGTAGGGAATCTATAGCAACACTCAATGACTAATGAGCATTGCTCCCTAATTGCCTAAAGAAACACTCATTCACACAGCTGTAAGAATGGTGTTTTGAGACTGGAGAGTCTCATGACCTATCTAGTACCCAGCCAAAGGGTTAGATGGTTGTTCTAGTGGAAAGAAAAGTTTCATTGAAATACATATGTGAAACCTCTGATATTCACCTCTATTTATATTAATATTTCTTCATATACTTTTATAGGTGCCAACAAGAAAATGTGTGTCTGGAGAAAATATCTGTAGAGAAATGATAAGATSCATTTGAGTCAACTTGCCTTAGGATGTCATCCTGCAGAAAATAAAACAAAAAATACTCTTTTCTTGAATCCCTCAAACTATATAAAATGGACTAMAAAATCCTATCCACATTTTTAATAATATTGTAACTCACATTTAATAAGGAAAAGCTCTAAGCACTAAATTTTAGAAACAAAAATTAGGTGCATTAGGTTTGAGATGTTCTGAAGTAAATACTTCTATTGTATATAGAAGGAACATAGTACTTAGAAAATAGTTTTCAAGAATGCCTTCCATCTAAGGTCATGACAGGTACATAAATTAGGCAAATCAGTTGTTATACTTAAGCTTTTTTTCACGGTTTGAAAGATGGTTGTTTAAAATTCTATTTGTGATTGTTAACAGCTGCTTTTYTGTGGTATTTAGAAGAAGCTGCATAGAGAGTATATAATTTTTCTACCTCATTGTAACACTGGTTAAGAGCTGTATGTACTCATCGTCACTGATTTGTCAATGTGGCAAATAAGGGAGAGATTCAGGACTAGGCGGTAGTCCTTACTGTAGTTCCCTTCAGCCTCAATGCTCCAAGCAGACTTAAAAATATTTCTTGTTTTCATTTTAATTGCTTAGTTTTTCCATCACAATCTGGAAGTGAAGAGAATCATAGGGAATGACACGGATTTCTTTTTTGGGTAAATAAGCTTAATTTTGCATTTAAAACTATTGAACAATTTTCTCTTTCAAATAGATGTTTTTCTCTTTAAGCATACCATTATGTATATATCTCATGTATGCAGAGAAAGGATCGCTATGCAGAAATGGAACATGAATGACATTTTGCTATCRTATATCATCATGGTTTTAAAAATAATGTTTGTTCAGATTTCTCTCTTCACAAACTGTGATCCAAGAGCAAGTCGACCTCATGACAACTAACAATTATAGGCAAAACATCTCAGAAATATTCTTTAAAGGATGTAGCCTCAGGCAAGTTCTGTTTCCTGTAATGTCAGAAGAAAAGTTAATACAAAGTGGGTCTTCAAATGAACAGAAACTAATTTGATACTTGGCAGTAGCTAGGAAAAAACTTCTTTCTTCTTTAACTTTTTATTTTGTTGTGCTTTTCGTCTTCATGCAGAGAGATTTTGCAGTTTTTCACACTTCAGCCAAACCATTAAGGAAGTCTATCTAAGTAAGACAAGTGATTCATTGGGCCAAACTTTCTAGCTGAAAGCTGTGTGTTAAAATTATATACAAAGAATGCGGATAGGAATCATTGCTGATGTTCACCTTTTCCCCATAACGACCTGACACATGAGCTTATGTGAGGATGTAAATTTATTCAATAAATCCTTTTTTTTTTTACAGGCTTTGAACCAGCAGGAGTACTTGCAATGCAAGCACTGTTCTTCTCTACTCAGTATGCAGTATTTGGGGGTCATTCTAAAATTTCTGTTTCAGAAGCTTCCCTCTTGACCGGCCATAACCTTCTCATATCAAAAAAAGTTGCCAAAGACATCAACTGTAAATACAGAGAGGACTAATAGATGCCTGCGTGCCTCCCCTTCGTGGAGGGGTTATCATGATACCTCTTCAGAACAGCTGACCTTGCAATGTCATTGCAACAAATWAATTCTGGCCTATGGGCAACATATTTGTGTAGAAGTTGGCAGAAATTGGATGGGTCTATCAATTTAGACCTTCATTTGCAATTATAAATAGAGTATTGAGTAGGTAAGTTCTATTTTCATCATACAAATTGACTGTCTTGTACAGAATTATTTCAGTACTAATATTAATTTGCACCAAATGCGATACGATTAAAAGGTAAAGCAGGTTTTTCCACCTCATAGAGCAATTGGTCCRTTTATTCTTCACTGTGTTCCATTTCATGCTATATTTATTAGCAAGTAAAGACTGGTCGTAGTTTGTAATTGTACTGCTCTAGATTAAGAAAAGAATGTGAATCCCTTTTCTGAATTAGTAGGCTGCCCTTGAGTACTGTGAGTTTTGTGGCTAGAAATTTGTCGTTATCGGTTCATAGAGCTAAGTTAATGGTTAAGTTTGGAAGGAACCTCTAGAGATCATATAGTCCTACCCCCCTGCTCAAGCAAGGACATCTAGAGCACATGGTAAGTACATGGTGGTATAGGTTTGGAAGACGCCAGAGAAAGAGACTCAACAACCTCCCTGGGCAGCCTGTTTCACTGATCTGTCACCCTCACAGCCAAGAATTTCTTCCTCACRTGGAGACAGAACTGCCTGTGTTTCAACTTGTACGAATTGCCCATTGTCTTACCACTGGCTACCTTGAAGAAGAATTTAACCCCTTCCTCCTTACATTCACCCCTCATCTACTTAGACATGTTGATAAGATCCCTTCTCAGTCCTCTCTTCCCTAGGCTAAACAGGCTAAACAAACATTTAGTCTTTACTCATAAGAAAGATGCTCTAGAAGCTCCACGTCCCTCTTATACTGGGGAGCCCAGAACTGCACACAGTACTCCAGRTGCGGCCTCACCAGAGCTGAGTAGAGGGGCAGGATCCCCTCCCTTGACCTGCTGGCAACACTCCTCCTGATGCAGGTCAGGATCCCATTGGCCTTCTTGGTCACGAGGGCACTGCTGGCTCATGGTTAGCTTGGTGTCAACCAGGACTCCCAGGTCCCTCTCTGCGGATCTGCTTTCCTGCAGGTCGACCTCTAATCTGTMCTGSTGCCTGGGGTTATTCCTCCCCAGGTGCAGGATCCTGCACTTGTCCTTATTGCACCTCACGAGATTGCTCTCTGCCCAACTCTCCAGTCTGTTCAGGTCCCTCTGGATGGCAGCACAGCGCTTCAGAGTGTTATCCACTCCACCCAGCTTGATATCATCTGCAAACTTGCTCAGGATGCTCTCTGTTCCCTCATCCAAGTCATTGATGAACAAGTTGAACAGCCCTAGGCCTAGTACTGTTGGGAGATATTGTGCCCAGCCCTGTGGGATAATAGTGGCCACAGGCCTCCAACTAGACTTGGCTTCATTTATAACTGCTCTCTGAGCTCTGCCATCCAGCCAGTTCTCAATCCACCTCACTGTCCACTCGTCCAGCCCACACTTCTGGAGCTTTTCTATGAGGAAGACTAGAGTGATGTTGGCTCTCTTCCAGTCCTCCAGCACCCTCTTCACTCTTCATGACCTCTCAAAGGTGATGGAGAGCAGCTCAGCAATAATCTCTGCCAATTCCCTCAGCACTCTTGGGTGCATCTTATCTGGGCCCATAGATGTATGTGTGTCCATTTTGCGAAAATAATCCCTAACTCAATTCTCCTTGACCAGTGAAAGTCTTCCTTTCTCCTCGTTCTCTCTCTTAAATCTGGGCATTAAATTTCCTCCTTGTTATATCCAGGCACTAAACTTCCTCCTAAGCTCCAGTTTTAATGTGGTCACTTAATATGGCAGCACAAGCTTTGGAGTCTCATTTGCTGTGTTGTGTTGGTGGCAGGCCTTCTGGCTTTGGTGCTGTGGCTGCATAGTAGAGAAACTTGTTGTTGCATTGCCTTTCTTATCACCTTGCTTACCCTTCCTCAAAGTTTTATTCTGATCTTTAATGATACCTATCTTCATTRTTATTTAAAGATTTCTAGACAAACTCCTCCATGTGTTCTCTCATGCTCTTATGTCATCTAGGACTAACTTCTTAGTAATATTTACAAATTTACCACATTATCGTTCTTCAAAAAATATTATGTTTTACTGCAAGGTCTACATGTCTTCGAAAATTGTTGGACAATTTKAGTTTTAAGACCCGACTGCTCTGGTTGTCGCATATTTTTTCATTTGTGATAAATTGCAACAAGCTACCCATATTCACCTTTTCCACTTTAAATTTTTTGAATGAATTATTCTTCAACAATTCTTTTGTTCTTGATATTTTTCTAGAGTGCCTTAACGTAGTGTGATACCATGATAATGTGGGATGAATTCCTCAGTAAATCCATACTGATAGTGAAGAACACAATATCAGGTAGTAACATTTGATTGACTACTCATACTCTCTTTAAATACATTTTACATGCAAGAATAAATAGTAAAAATAGATATACTTAGTGTATTTCACAGTTAGTTGAAAGACTAATCCTTACCCTAATAACTAAGGACAAATCAATAGGATGAGGGTAGTCATACAAGTAAAATAATAAAGGAGAAACTTGATATATTAATTCATTCTTTTTTCTCTCTTCACTAGATCTGGTCCCACTTACAGCCTGCCCTCTAAAGCAGTATCCTCCTTCCCAACCTTCCTTCTCTCTGTCTCCATTATGGATTTTGATTTGAACTATAATGTACAGGGACCCACTGTCATAAAGCAAATAAATGAATAGCAAATAAATGAAATCTTGCCTGCACACTTTACAACTTTTCYTGTTCCTGAATTTGTATCTTAAATTTATTGTTTTAATATCTCAAAGTCCAACAGCTTATTAGCTGCTCAGACACTCAGAATACACTTTTTCTGATCATGTGCCACTCATTCTAATGGCTTTGTTTTTCTAGGGACCACTAAATCTTCTAAGCAGAGGTTTAATTTCCTCCTTTGAAAGAAAAAGGAAAAAATGATGAAAGAACTTGATGTTGGCTGTATGGCAATGAATGTATTCATCTCTATTTCTGTCTATTGAGATGCTTTTCAGGCTAATAATTGTGAAKTGATCATTGTAGAAAGCTATATTACAGCAACAACAAAAAAGGCATGCACTGTGCAGATAGGATTTTAATACYGGAATTAATTTTTCATAATAATATCGCATGGGGAAGCATGAACTCCTCACTTTTAAAATGCATTTTGAGAGTTGCAGGACTACTTGGTTTCACTAATTGGTTCATGTAAATTTCCACTCCCCACTTACCGTGTTTAGTTAATAAGCCCTGGAATTTTCAATTGATGTTCCCGCACATTTATCATTATTATAATGAGCATTTTATATTCTTTGGATGTTTATGCTTCCATAGGTAATACGACTAGGTGTTTGTTGCAAATCTCGTAATTCTTAACTGTTTTCTGAAGTTTTTGTGTCCATAAAATTAATTGAAACAGTTCACTAATGGTAAGAGAAGAATTGTTTTGTATCAAATATGAGATAGAGAATAGAACATAGGTATGGAAAATTTAAATGTGGAGAATTACTTGAGGTGTAAGCAGCCTGAAGATCTGAACTAAATACTGAAAAACTGTTTCCTATAATTCGCAGTACAGAAGTGCTTCATATTGTATAGGAAAGCATGGCAGGGTGAGTTTGGTTTCTATCAGAGGAAGTTCTTTAGGACAGTAGGGCCTGTCTACAGCAGAATTTTAGAAAATTCAGGAATAAGTCCTAATTTTCTTCTGCATTAAGTGTGATAGCAGACCAAGTCTGGAAGAGCTTTGCACTGAAAGAGAGACAATACATCTGCAGAAGTAAATACAGTATCCACATAGTAACTTTCAGTGGAAGTGGGGAGATGCCCATCAAATAAAAAGTGTGAGAACTGCCCCCRTTTCCCATAAAATAAAACTTATGTGATCCACAGGTGCTTCCAACTGGACTCTTGCCACAGTGGAGCTCTAGAAAGTCTATTCATGCTCCTAGATTTTTCTGAATGTAAGTTRTATTTCTATTTCAGTATGGCTAGAAGTCTTGAAAAGGGAAAGCAAATTCATTCTTCCCCAAAGTTTTGGTCATAAGGAAAAAAAATATAGAGGTAGGATAACTGCAGAGCGTACTGCATAGAACACACTCTGGATCTAACCGGGACAAACTCTATAATTTCAACTTCTCTTTTTTTTTTTTTTTAAACATGTATAAGTAAATACAATGGATCATGAACTGCGAGCTGTAAGTCTTTGATTCTGTCCATTTTGACTTGATGACATTACAAGMAAAGTGCTTGTAATATATGCTGGGATTACACAATACAGGTTTATACATGGTCTGACTAATTCTCCATAGCATTTTCTTGAGTGAAAGAGGCCTAAAAATAACTGTCTCCCGGTAGTATTTCAAGAATAAATTAGATAGTTTCTATAAGCTGCTGCCTCCTTGTTATTTTTAATAATTAAACAATGACTAAATAGTAAATAAAGAATTGAATATATTTTGTTAAACAATCATTAATATAAATATAGACTTCAGGAAGAAAATATTTCAAATAAAGTTATGCTGGGTGTGCTCCTTTAATAAAGCCTTCGATTTGAGTATTGATAAAATTAATAGCTTTATTGGTGGTATGATTATTTAATTAATTAGTTACAAAATCAGGTATTAATATTAATTAGTGTTGCTATTAAAGTACTGACCATTCTATTTCCTTTTTTAATGGTGCTTTTAGTAATTATTTGCAAGGTGGTTTAAGGCACTCAGAAGATTAAATGTATTTAGGCATGATTGCTATTTGTCTTGGGTAATAATAGTCTATTGACTTTTGGAGCTGTATGAGATGATGGAATGAGATCAATGAGGATTTGGAGATGACTGAAATATGTCCACAAACACTCAGGTCTTGAGGGAGTGTTTATAGGGGTAGTTTTCTTCGTCTTTGCAGTATGTAGTCAAAATTAGACAAAAGCTGTTACTGGTAAGTGTTCGCTTTCAAAATTTATTGTTTATAAAACCTTTACAAAAAATCTCTTATATTTTATGAAATCATCTGTCTCAAAATGTGCAAATAATCAGTGGAAGTATTTTCTCAGGTACGGTGAGCTCTAGTGCTCAAAGCAGTCCCATCCTTTTCTCATCATATTTACATAGCAAATATGTTTTCATTTATGGAATCTTGAATTTTAAAGTGTTTCGTAAGATTGCATAGCGTATTATGTGTAGTTTTTTTGACTGTATGAGTCATGCTGTGGTAATATCTACGTCCCCTGTAAAGTCTGCTTCAAGAACTTAAAATAATTTTCTCTCAGATACATTGAAAAGTTTCAGATTCCAAATGGCAGCTCGTTATTCGACAGCTCTGCTTACATCTTGAAGCTTGTTTACTGCACACACCTAAATACATCTGCTTCAACCAGTTGAGAAGCAGGCTCTGTAGAAATCCTAGTAGCTTTTGCAAGTTCTGTGTGCTAGTTAACTGAGGTATGATGCATATAGCAATCTAGGTATYTGTGGCTTTTTTTACTAGAAGTATAATTTTCATGAAAATAATGGAGTTATTTTATTTAATAATTATTTAAAATAAATAACTTCTTATTTAAAAAAAATCTATGGAAAGCAATATAAAGCAACCGGAAAGCCTAGCTTTTGGGTCTATACATCAAAGGTGTTTCATCATTTGATATATGTAAGCATTTATATTATCTATAGGTCAAGGTGTCATTTGCATACATAAGTGATCAAGGAACTATTCACATAGAAAAGTATGTTTATTCACATAAAAATGCCCATGTATTTCAGGGGGCCTATTCACATCATTATAATTATTTATGTGAACTTTTTTTAGAACTGGAGCCTTGTGATCTCATCTATTTCCATATGCAGATGAGTCACAGATTCTGTGCTGAAGGACTTTCAGGTTAATGAATACAAAACAAAGGAAAATGTCTCCCTGTAAGTCAATCATATGTGTTTTCTCTAACATGCTGCATTAACTCTATTTCATAAAGTAGCAGCTGCCCTTATCAGCAGCTGAACTATGCAGTTTAAATGTGCAATACATTAATGAAGTGCCCAATGACTTACTGAGCTTCCCAGTCCATCCTGAAGCCTGTGACATTGTTACTGATACCAACAGGTTTAGCAAAGGCAGTTAAAGATGTCTTTAATTCAAACCTACTTCAGTTTTAGTGTAGAAAACTTGAAAATTCCTTCATTTACTATCCAAAATTTAAACCAAAAGCAATAGATGATTAAGAACATTATTCTTGTTATGTTTTAAGAGCTCTGGTTTCAATATTCATTGTTGTTTTCTCCAAAATTCTGTGACAAAGAACATAAAAACCATCTTTATTTGGGATTCTTTTTACTGTTATTGTCTGTCTGCTATCCCTTGCCTTATATCCTAAAGAGCAGAACTGTGGAATCCATCAGTGAGATGCAATATTGCCTGTTAGCATGATTATTTCCTGTAATTAAGATTTCTGTTTCTCRCTACATGAAAGTGATACTGCTGACAAATGTGGCCTGCAGATCTGAGTCCTCCTGGGACTGAGCTTTCCAACATTTCTCTGTACCTTTAGCAACATCAATCACATTTAAAGAGCCATCATGTCTCCCCATAATTGTGGAAAATGTCAACTGCTCCAGCATGTAGATGTGGTTCGGGGTGTATAAAATGGGGAGCTATTAGAATCAGTTTAATTTTAGATAGCAAATAGGAAAACAGATGTGAAATTAGTGGTTTAGGGTTTTGCTAAATATAGGAAACATGTACCCTTTGTTCCTGAACCACATCTGAGCAACACAGTGAATGTACCCAAAGGCAGAAAATGAGATGAGGAACAGAGTGGTCCTGCAAAGATAATGCTTGAAAGCAGGGAGAAAAGCTCAAAAAGGAAATGCAGAAAAAGCACAGTGTTCATCACTGTGAATGTCTCATATATACAGACTATACAGAAGAAACTAAAAGGATTCCTAGCATCTGTGTATTTCTTCTACATTGTCTTTTTGGATAACTTAACTCTCCCTGTAGCTGCTCCATTCCTTGAGCTCCAGCCTTAGATCAGTGCCTGTTCTACCACCATGTGTTCTCTGGCAGGGCTCCCCTTTCCCATCTCCTGGCACATTTCCCAGGATGTGCCCCGCAGCCTGAGCCCCTTCAGGTAGGTGGCAGAGGAGACTATGCAATGTCGAAGGAAAGGAAAGGAAAGGAAAGGAAAGGAAAGGAAAGGAAAGGAAAGGAAAGGAAAGGAAAGGAAAGGAAAGGAAAGGAAAGGAAAGGAAAGG
>NW_020454561.1:510815-611864 GCF_003342845.1 Nothoprocta perdicaria
AGGAAAGGAAAGGAAAGGAAAGGAAAGGAAAGGAAAGGAAAGGAAAGGAAAGGAAAGGAAAGGAAAGGAAAGGAAAGGAAAGGAAAGGAAAGGAACATGTTCCTACATGTGTTAGGCACCGTCTGTCTGATCCCTCAACAAAGAGATGTATAAGTGTGTATGTCCCGTAAACACGGTGCAATAGTGAGTACTAGCCCAACCCCGATTTTATCAAGTGGTTTCCTTATTACATTGGCTGAGTGAAAACAAAGAGATATAACACCAAAGTGTGTGAATTTGTGTAATCGGTCTAGGCATAAAACTCATTTGACGTGTTAAATATCAAACAACCTGTTAAAAACAAGGTTCAAATCTATTTGATACTTGGCTATTCCAGAATCTGGACTGCAGACAAATAAAACAAATGCAAAATGAAAATATGAGATTTTGTCTGAAACAGMGTTGTCCTTTTAATCACTCATAATTATGTACCTAGCAAATAATTTGGAACAGTAATAGGCTGAGATGAGAGACATGTAAAGGTTATTTGAAAAACAAAACAAAACCAACCAAACTATAAATGTTCATTTTTTAAAAGTGTGAAAACATTTAAGTAAAAGATACGTGTTTATAGTCTTAATACCATTTAAGTTTGCTATATAGGAATAAATATCCAKTTGCAATGTGTCAAGCACACAAAAGAGAAGGATTGCCATGCATGTGAAAAACACTCTATTGTTCTGCTTCTGAAGTAAATGACAAAAATCATGAGCTAATTTGCATAACTGAGAGATTAGAATAGTATCCCTTTATCCTTATTAATATATTTTCCCTTCTTAATTATAAAGATTTGAATCTTATTTTAGAATAACTTCATACAAAATATTCTTGGGGATAGAAACTGCATGTTAATTCTGGATGGTTTGCTTAACCTTCCAGAAGAGATAAATTGTCTCTGTTTGATAATTAAAAAAAAATAGATAAACTTGAAAAAAAAAAAAAAAAAAGAATTTAAGGTATCTAGCAATAATTGACCACTGCATAAGAAAAAAGTTCTCATGATAAGATACAGAATTGTTTTTTCTATTACAGACCTTTACCAACAAAATTATATTCAGCTTATGTCAGTTGCACTTTAATGTATGTTTAAAAAATTACACAATTTAGAATTTCAGATAAACTGTTTCAAGACTTTCATCCATCTCAATGTCATTTCCCATGTATGCCAGTCAGTAACACAAGGATCCTGAATGATACATTTGATGATTTTCAAGAGGTTGCACATAACTCGGGACAGCACACTTAATTTGGGAGGAAATCTGAATACTGAAAGAAAGAAAGGATGATATATTTCTTAAAAATACTTATTCTATGGTTGTCTGTAAAGGACACAAGTAGTTAATAATTTTCATTCAAGCCTCATAACTCATCTAGCTATTATTTTTATTCATTCCTCTTGAAGTTTTTGACAACTTGTTGCCTTCAGCTGTTCGTCTCCACAACAGAATATTAATAATAGGGGAGCACTTTGCAGCTAAAGAACAGGGGCAGTATGCTGTGTGGGGCATGGTGCAATAGAAAGAGATACCCTGGTACTGACTGGGGGAAGGACGACAAAAGCAACACACAAAGTCAATGATAATGATAATGATAAAATGGGAAAGCAGCAAACTCCTAGCATATTGAAGAGGGCAAGAGGAAGAATAGGGAGAGTTCATKCACACATTATAAGCTCTTTCTTTGAGAGAAGTAAGTTCCTGCTTTGACAGGATGGAAACAGAAATGCTGGCTAAAGGAGTTAAGAAAAATGTGACGCTATAAATGGGAGAACTRTGTAGCACACAGATCTTCTGGAGGATTCCCTGCTCCTGTGACYTGGATTTCATACAAAGATCAAAAAAGCACCAGTCAGGATGATCAATAAAATAGGACCTGCCGTGTCACAACTTCCATCAATACGTAAATGTTGAAATGCTATGGAGGTGCATATGTTCCAGTTGTACCATATTTGCTTTGTTCCCTACACACAACTCTGTGAACCTTGCAGCCCCACTAAACCAGTGTTTCCATGAACCTTGATGACATCAAAAAAAATATGCTCCTTTACCACTTCGAGACCTTACTCAGTGCTTCCCATTAGGATAACTCTACAACTCTGCCCACAATGGTGACTCTGAATTCCAGCAGAGCAAAAAACAGGACAGGAGACACACCATTGCACCCGTTCCTATAGGATCAAGAAAGCTGTAGTAGTTGGAAAGTAGTTATAAGCAACATAACCAAACATGAAATGCAGATGAACTGCAAAGTAACTACCAAATTTGTCATTCTTTGGAAAAAAAGATATCAACTTCACAATTGTCATTGGTAAGTGACAATTTTATTCAGTCCCCAAGGTACAGTAGCATTGTTGAAAGTGTCTCACTTAGACAAGCTTCACTGTTTTTAAAGAGCAGAAAAAGCCAGAGATCATCTAGTTGAGATCTATTATCAACATAATCTTAACAATTCTTATGTCCCTTCATTCAGCTATGTGGAGACTCCATCTTCTTTATCTCAATCTCTGTAGGCTTTTTGCATCTTCTAGTGACAGAAAGACCTGTCTTCAAAGGTGAACATTTAATAGTAAGAATTGCGTGTGGGTGACATCTATATAGCCGCAAGGTCTCAGTGTCTTTTTTTGGACTGACAGTCAGAAATGGGAATATCAGAAATAACTCTGGGAGTTGGGAGAATAGTAATAGTAGAGCTTAATTTATTTTGTGATCTTAACTTACCCAGGATTTACAGAGCCAATGACATGCCAAATGGACTTTCTTTGCTKTTCTGTAAAAGTATTCGCTTAGTGTTTTTTGTAAATGTTGTTTACTTAATATGGGCATTGGGGTTCTGTATCTGATCAGTCTTTGTATTTCTCTTTAAAAAATCCTTGCAACAGAATTAACTCATTATCTGTTGGTGCCTGCATGACCAAATATTAATCTAGTTAGTTTTGTATATTCAGCAGTATTTGTGTATTCATAAGTTATCAAAATGAGATCATGGATAGGGCAATTATCATGAGGGCAGAGGATATAGCTCTTAGAAAGTGATATTGCATTTCTTCCACATGTAATTCAGACTTTCTACTAGTTTCGGCTTTGGCCCAGGCTTAACAAACACAAATATCATACACATGAATCAAATGGCTTAAGAAATAATATTCTTGTTTGAGAGAGACAAGAAATCAGATAGAAAACAAAGTAACAGTAATTAAATTTTGAAGAACAACTCTAACAATTACAATTTATAGTCCTTTTTCCTGGGGAGAAAAAGCCTTGGCCAGCTGGTTACTCTCCCCCTCCTGCAATAATTTGCACTCACAGCTTGAAATTATTAGGGTTTAGTGGGTAGCGTGGCGTGAGTCAGAATGAGACAAGCTGGTGGCAAGAGTTATTTGTGTTAGTTAATCTCTCTGCTGGCGGGGTCTCATGGTGTCAGGCAATGATGCTCTTCGGGCTTGTCCCGCGCTGCTCACACAAGTTGCTACCACCTTGTATTTGGGATTTTCCTTCCCCAGCTGCTCTCACTAAACTCTCCAGCGAAGCTTGCSTTGCTCCGAGGACTGCCCTCCTTTGCTCTTCTCTAACATCCCTCTTCATTCCTTTTGCAGTTTTTTCCTTCGGCTGTGCCCTGGAACTACAATAATAATACTTTAATAATGATTCCCACAACAACTTCTGTCCATTTAATCACAGAATCACAGAATGGTTAAGGTTAAGAATTTAACCCCTTCCTCCTTACATTCCCCCCTCAGATATTTAGACATATTGATCAGATCTCCTCTCAGTCTTCTCTTCTCCAAGCTATATAGGCCCAACTCATTTAGTCTTTCCTCRTAAGAAAGATGCTTCAGTCTCTTCATCATCTCTGTTGCTGGACACTGGAYCCTCTCCAGAAGCTCCACGTCCCTCTCATACTGGGGAGCCCAGAACTGCACACAGTACTCCAGGTGTGGCCTCACCAGAGCTGAGTAGAGGGGCAGGATCACCTCCCTTGACCTGCTGGCAACACTCCTCCTGATGCAGGCCAGGATCCCATTGGCCTTCTTGGCCACAAGGGCACACGGTTGCCTCATGGTTAACTTAAGTGTCGACCAGGACTCCCAGGTCCCTCTCCATGGAGTTGCTCTCCAGCAGGTTGACCCCTAATCTGTCCTGCTGCCTGGGGTTATTCCTCCCCAGGTGCAGGACCCTGCACTTGTCCTTATTGAACCTCATGAGATTCCTCTCTGCCTTTCATTTTGAAAGGAAGCTTGAACATACATAAGCTTCCCCGGCCCACCCCACCCCCACCAGTGACCACGTCTAATAGATTTGAGGCCTTGGACCCTGGGGAGCAGTTAGATGAGGACGCCAACCAAGGCCCATCTAGGGGGCAGTCTGCAGAGAGAGCGTCAGCTCCACGCCTGGAGGCTGCTCCCCCGAAGGAAAAAAGGAGCACTCGGAAGAAGCGGCGGGTGATTGTTATAGGTGACTCCCTGCTGCAGGGCACNTCATTTACACAATTTTCATGATAGTCTTTCATACACATACAGTTACAGTTACATAAAAATTATCAAAACTATTTCTACAACACTGGGAAATAGAAGAAGAAATTTTAAGTATTTAAGAAGCAGTTGGATACAGTGATGCCCGAAGATATGGAATTGAAAAGATGCATAAGACAAAAAGAAATGAATATAAAAAAGCTGAATGGACAGAAGTTTGAAATATGGGGCTTCCACTTCACAGAATCACAGAATATTCAAGGTTGGAAGGGACTTCTAGAGATCATCTAGTCCAACCTTCCTGCTCAAGCAGGCACACCTACAGCATGTGGCACAGGGTGGCATCCAGGCGGGCTGGGAAGATCTCCAGAGAAGGAGACTCCACAACCTCCCTGGGCAGCSTGTTCCAGGGCTCTGTCACCCTCACAGGAAAGAAGTTSCTCCTCACCTGGAGATGGAACTTCCTGTGCTCCAGCTTATGGCCATTTCCCCTTGTCCTATCGCTGACCACCAATGAAAACAGCTTGTCCTCTTCTTCCCTGCATTCTCTCTTCCTGAACTTATACATGTTAATCAGATCCCCTCTCAGCCTTCTCTTCTCCATAGAAAACAGGCCCAGTTAGCCTCTCYTCATACAAGAGATGTTCCATTCCCTTAATCATCTTAGTTGCTCTCTACTGGACCCTCTCTAGAAGCTCCACATTCCTCTTATACTGGGGAGCCCAGAACTGCACACAGTATTCCAGGTGTGCTTCCTGGAATACTGGAAAACTTCCACGCTTTGACTTTCATTTTTTTTTTCCCCAGTAAGGTCATTGGATATATCTACCCTTATTTGTATTCCTAATGATTATCAGGGCTTTTGTTGACTTGTCCTTTTGTTTTTCTGAGGACTTTTTTTTTTTTTTCCTTTCTTCTGGAAGGCAAATCCTTGGCAACAGTCTTTAAGTTTTACATTACTGGTAAAATGCTATAGTGCTCAAGATATGACACTCTTATATTYGAGGGTTTTTTTTAATGTTAGATTCTGTCACTCATCCCTCCTCACTGCATCACTGTTTTATGTGATACATTACAGCAGTGTTTTCCCTGACAAAGCAAAGGAAATCAAAAAATGAGAAAAAGCAGTAAATATGTCTCACCTTTGAGTGAAAGCTGAAGGAAAAATTTCGGAAACAAGTTTGGCTCATTTAATTATTCCAGGTCCATCAAGATAAAATCCATCATAGTGATATACGCTGAGGTTTTCAATGTCTATCTGCTGAGAGCACATGAAAAGGAAACTTTTGGATTTAGCATCGAAGGACAGAGCTTTTAGAATGCCCTGAGGAATAATTTGAGATTTTTTGATGCAAATCCAAAAAAAAAAAAAAAAATCTGTTGTACCCATGGAATGACTGGTGAGACAAATTGTTCTTCTGGCAAAAGAAAAGAATTTTGGATCAGAAAGGTCTATCTCAGCTCTCAGGCATTTTCTTTTTTTTTTTTTTTTCCCCCATTTTTAGCTACTTGACAAGTAAAATTCCTTTTGTGCTGCTATAAAATGCAGATTTGGAATCACAGGCAAATCTGTGCAGTTAGGTAAAGTACTAAAGACTGGCAGTTTTATATCTTTTATCATATTGAGGTCAAACAGATTTCATAAAAACAACTGCTCAGTCTTCACATTGCTGGAGTCCTGAATACTGACCACGGTGAGGTACTGCAATTTCCATTTCTAGATGACATCTATAAAATACTTTGTACTGTAATATATTGTTTAGGTGATTTGCAGTCTAAAAAGATTTAAATCTGCTGAAAGTCATTCTGATACAATTGTAAATAGAATTTATACTTTGCATGATTTTTTTCTTGGGCTCTTTGTCTTCCATCTCTTCTGCTTTTGACTTTCAGATCTCCAAATGAGAGGATTTCTCCCATTTTACAGGATGACTTCATGAGTCTTCACATCTGCTGGGGTGGGTGCTGTGTCTCACCTTCTGAGTGGGTTTAATTTCTTTTCCTAGCCACGTGGAAAACTGGAGGATAAAAAACCAGAAGAGATTCCCACTGAAACTTCTTAATGGTTCTTCTCCAAGTAGGAGAGTTTAGACTGTGGTTCTGAAGCACAGTAAATTGTTTCAATCTATTCTCCACTCTCTTAAAATTTGATTATCATTGACACTTCAGTCATGTATATAATTGCACTAGATTTAGGAAAGAAGTTTAGATTTCCTTTCTGCTCATGTATAGACCTTCAAACCTTTCTATACCTCTATGTATTGTCTCTTGCTAAGTTATTTTCTTGCCCTCAGCTTTGCTGCTTGCGCTATCCCTTTCAGTCTAGCTGCATAGTTGTCAGTCACAGCAWACAGAATAATCTTCCTTGAAATGGGTGAGGATTGTGGATCAGGTCAGGGCGCATAACCTTGTGTTCATCCAATATTCAGTTCTTTAGCAGTGTATCATGGGAGTGACCATTTTTCTTTATAAAACTTGTTTGGCCTAAGCATTCTTAGGCCATCTCATTCTGCATTGAGTTATGAAACGGGATATAAAAGTCTCTAATACTTTACATAATTTCCAGATTTGCCTGTGATTCCGGAACTTCATGGATTATGTCCTTTTCTTTCTCCTGCTCTGTTCTGTCATGRTTTATACCCATAATATCTAATTATTAGATTATTATAATTAGCAGGTATCTAATATCTAGATATAACAGCTGTTACAAGTGTATCTTTTTATTTTTAATTTAAGCCATAAAAAGTGGCAGGAAATAGTTCTTTTCCACTTCTCACTTTTACCCATTAATTTTTGGCTCTCTGCTGCAGAGTAGCCACACACACCCTGGACCTTGTTTGGGGTCAGCTCTCTTGTGACCATCCAAGTGGCAAAGCTCCACGGAGCTGTGTGCACTGGCACAGCAGCAAGAGGAATTGCAGCTCAGCTCTTTGGGATAATGCCCATGCTGCTTAATATCTCACTGTTTTGAACTGCCTCAGAATTAGCTTGCAGTGAAGAGCAGAGCATTTGCCTTTGCTTTCCAAATACAAGTGTGAAAACGTGTCCAGTCAGGCACTGCACTCAGCTTAGGGCATCCTGCTCTTTATGCTGTGCACAGTGCAACAAGTGCCAAGTCTTGAATTAAGTGCAGATAGATGAGCTGTTTCTTTGTGTCATGCAATTACTGCAGTAAAATTTAGGCAGTGGGTTGTAAAGTGACAAGGTTTATGAGAAGCAGGAAAGTGTGATATAACCATGGAGCAGTTACCAGAATTAACAAAATTCTCCTTCTGGAAATGAGAAGGTGGAAGAAACCGTAGCATTCTCTTGTTATTTGAGCATAAGGCAAAATCAAAAGTATTTTATAGTTCTGTGGTAGGGGCAGAAAGAGCAGTTGTCAGCTTGGAGTTCTCCTGCATAATGTGTTGAACTGATCAGTCATGGACTGTAGAGATTGATTAATTTGCTCACATACAGTGTTACATTGTTGCCTGAGATGCCATAGGAGACTCCCCTAGTACCGGTTGTCGTTCAGGGGCATGAGAATCTGCTGTGAGTCCTTTATCATATCTGCCAAGCTTTATCATATCTTCTGATGTTTCTGATTGTTTAGGGCATCCACCTCAAATGAGCAGCTATGCATGGGCACAATACTAACCCCTGGATCTTCTTTGATTGAAATGAGACTTTGGGCACCTACTGCATAGGTAGTCACCTGCATTTAGACACCTATGATATGCTTTATAGCTAATTAACATGTTCATTTAATGATTGCCTTTAAAAACTATACTGTATGAATCTGTGTTGCACTTCCAAAAGGCACAATTTAGGAAAATTCAGCCAAAGGAGAAAAGCAGGAGCAGGAGCCATGGACTCTTACCTAATCCAGTTGGCTTGTCTCCATGATGCCATATGAAAGATGGTCCAGCACAGAGCAAGGCGGGAGCATAAATACCTGACAGTTCATGTCTCCCAGAGCTACAGTAGCCCTAAACATTACAAAAAGTATGGAGCTGGTTGCATCTTCATCCAATACAACTATATTTGCCTCTTCAGACAAAACTTCAACGATATGGTTAGCTAGTGCTTCCCACTCTCCACTGGGGAAAGCAAATGTGTTATTGCTTCTACTTTAGTAAGTACATCTGCAGTAAAACAATCAGACAATTAGAAATAGGTAGTGGCTTCTTTGTTTTTTGTTTGTTTGTTTGTTTGTTTAACAGTGTGTAATGGGAAATGCAAGCACAGATAATACCCCTAATAAACAATGTGAACTATACAACACAGAGTCTGCTAGTGCTACCATGATGCTCATGCTTCAGGATGCCATTCTCAGATGATTCTGAACAGCCCTGCTGCCACCAGAGCACTCAGCTGTGTTTCAGTATTAAATGGTTTTGTTTTATATACCACCAAGATTTAGTAACTACACCACCACGGCTGTTTCCACGGTGCTTATAGGCTTCTGAAACCACAGATTATTGTTCTGCATGAACTCTGATCATTCTTCTAGATAGGAAGTTTTCAGATGCCACCTTTAATTTGTGATATTAATACTGAACCTGATCACTGTTCAGTGGTTTTACTGAAGTATTTACATATAGATTAGAGAAGTAATTTTTTTCTGGAGTATTGAAAGCTCTCCAGGCCTAATTGGAATCATAAACTTAACCACAGTATCTGTATGACATGGATATGATTTTTGTTTATGAAATGGCCTTGGAGGTTTACTTCCAAAACAAATTGAGTGCATTTCCTCTGCCTCATACATTCAGCTCTGACTGCTCTGGGAATGATTCTGCAGGTAAGTGTTTTGAATGAGTAGCAGTGAATGTATTCTGAGAATTGTTTTTTCCACATCAGCACCCTTTTAAACAAGATGAACTGTGTCCATGAGTTTTACCAAGAACTATGTTTTAAATTAATGAACTAATTAGTTAAGAAATGTATTGCTTTATTGTGTAAAAAGAAACCTTTTTCCATAGTGATAGCTTACATAAAGTGCCTTCTCTTTTTATAATAAAATGGAAAGATGGACCTGCTACAGAATACTTGGACCGCTACTATTAATTATCTGATTTGAAGATCACCTCTGGCTGTTAAAAAGATTTATATTAATCTGTACTTGATAAATTCAGAAGGATTAAAGGAGTGAAGGAGAGCGAATAAAAAAAGAACATCTTCCTGGTTTCATTGTTAGATGACCTTGTGCCATGGTACGTTTAAATTGCTTACTTCCTATAACTCTATAAAGTTCTGTGTTTTCATTTTCTGGATTAGATTGAAGTGTCAACTGTTTTTGATGAATTACACTAGTAATATATGTTCATGTTCTTCTTTGCTCTTTTCTTTTTTATTTATATATGTCTAGCATAATTTAGTTCACCTAAAAAGATTCCAGGAGATATTTTTAATTACATTTTTGCAAAGTAGATTTTTTTTCAAATGCTTTTTATTCTGAACTGAATGTATGTAAATATTTCTAGCTCTTAAAAAAAAAAAAAACAGAAGWTTATACCAAGTCCTGTTTTTCATGGTCCTGAAATTTTGCATGCTTTGTAGTAAAAAGAGAGGATGCAATACTAGTTCAAATAAAATGGACATATTATTATTAGTAGTAACTGAAACCCTTATCCTTTAAGTTGCTCTCTGTGATGCACAGTTGAAATCATCAGATCTCTTTGCAAGAGCAGGGGCTTTACAGCACAACTTCACCTTCAGGACCAGGGTCTCATTTATTTGTTGCTGAAAGGTGCAGAGGGGAAGAGAAGGCTTTAAGTGCTTGACATTTGTTATTGAAGATTCTCACTGATGCAGAACTTGGAAGAACAACAAATAAAAACAAGACRCATTTATGATACACTATATATGCTGCTGACCAGAAACATAAAGGACTCTACATATTCTCATTGGTTTATAGCCTCACATCCAAAGGGACAGAGATATCTTTAGTCAAATATATTTTGTGCTGATTTAGTGAGATCAATAGATTTAACTCATATTATTAAATTTATAGTTTTTCATGTTAAAGTAGCACAAGGGGCAACAACTTGTATTTATACTAGGTAGCCCTGATGTGTTAAAATACAGTGAATACGTTCTATGTGCAAATGAACAAAGTCAATTCAGTACAGCTATCAATAAAGAAAAAATTTTGATATCTTTTTAAATATTGCAATTTAAAATGCAAGAGTTTGTTTAGTTCTTAGGTTTTTTTTTTTTTTTTCTTAAAGCCTGAGACTAACATTTAATTTAAAGATTAGGGTGAATTTGGAGATATCTGAGCACAGAAATTCTACTGTCACAACTTWGACCAGTGCAACAGAAATAAAGCTAATAAAATATGTCTATATATTTCACATGTTTCTTCTTTTCAGAAGCTGTTGGGGGAGAATGAACTAGATTTCACTGAACTAGGGAGGCCGYACATTATAGCACACAGTGTATATGCTTCTCATTTTCTCCCCAGTGTTTCTGCCAGCTGCACTCCACACAAGTGCATGCACATACTGCACTGAGAATAAAAAGGACCTTGTCCTATAAAGGGTTAAGCAACAGCAGAAGGTTTTATCAGAGCTTGCTGCATCTCATGAATATCAAGGGCTTTTACTTGTCTTTGTTTGTTAAACCAGTCCCTGATTTCTCTTGTGGCTTTAAGCGGCATCTCCGACTATTATTTTTCTGTATCCTGCAATATGCGGCCCCATCTCAAATAGAGCTGGAGCTGCAGTTATACTTCCATTATGAATAGTGATAAGCAAGTAGCTGTCCTGATATCTGTTGTTTCCAAATGCAGCACTTGATTGAGTACAACAGTTTCTCAAATTATACAGCCCTGCCTCTATTGCCACCTGTCATTTTACATTGCTGTTAAACTATGCTTAACTGCATTGTATTTTGCTTTGCAGAATGGAATTGAATCCTGGATGAGAAAACCTGGAGCAAATCTGTTCAGTAAAGAGAGCTGTTTAAAAAGAAGTCATTAAAGAAAACACTGTCCTACCCAGTTTATTGTTGTAGTTCAAATACAGAAGTAAATTAAGAGATGCAGCACTCAGACAAACATTTTCTATTGTYGACCACAGTGATTAATCAAGGGTTAGTGTGTTTTCCTGGCTATTTGCATATTGCTTTGATGTTTCTTCCTTTTGTCTTCAAATAAGAACTATATAGGCAAAAATACATTGTTCTGGAAAAAAATCTGCATACCTAGGAACATAACTCTAGATATAGCTCTAGAAACATAACAGTGAGTAGTTCAAAAAYCAGTTGCTAGGTTTCTACGCAGAGAGTTGAAAAAGTCCTGTAAGATCAGAATCATATGAACCTGCAAGTACATATGAAAGACTTTAGATCTATCCAAGAAAGGAATATAATACTTCCAAGAAATTACAGGTCCACTCACTTGAACCATTTTGTCTTGCTTATGTGTCTTGTTATGGCAGGATGACCTTGGGCCATGGACTCGGGCAGTGGATGGAGGAAGAAGGACACTTTTCCACAGACTAACTCTAACTTAGGGACAAAGGTCCCCATCTGTTGCTTCAATRGAAAGATGGTAAGACAGGCTTATTCAGAAGACGGTTCTTAGAAGGAGTCACTGTCAACAGTCCCAAGTAATATGGAACTCCTGGCCGAATATTAATAATTTTTCAGGACATTTTTTGGAATGCTTTTGGTCCTGGTAAACTGTCCATATTTCCCAAAATTCTTAGGAGCAGTTCAGAAAATACAGGTCCATCCATAAGGAGCTCCCTAAAATGGAGAATCCTTTTAAAAACCATGTGAATTGCACTGTTGTTTTAAGTCTTTCAATAATAGTAATATCAGCTTTGAGGAATGGGGGTTGGGGTACCTAGAATACTGTGCTACCCTGTTTTCACCRCCTAAACCTGATGCTTCCCTTTCAGAGCTTTTTTTTTCCTTTTTTTTTTTTTTTCTACATATACATATAGTCCAATACTAGACTATTTCTATTATCTTCTACTATCTTCATTTCATTATCTGACTTTGCTTTTTGTGTCTTTATTTTCTTTTATCTTAAATTAGTTGTATAAACTTCCCRTTGTCCCTTTGCTCCTGAATTTTCAAACTTCTCATGTATCTTCTTTTTTATTGCTTATTTATCTTTTTCAATTCTGTGTTCATCTGCTATGGTCTTTTTCTGCTTATAGGGCACATACTGTTCGATAATACATATAACTCTTGGATATGCAGTAATTGCTTCTCTTTCCTCTAAGTCCTTCCCTCCTCCCATTAAACACCTAACCCACTGGATCTTCACCAGTACTTCCCCATTCTTGCGAATTCAAAGTCCTTGTGGTTTTTTTTTTTATTCTTCTTGTGAGTTCACCCTGCAGTAATGAATCCAACTGGATTACAGTCATTAGTGAGTCCTCCACCTCTATATCCTAACAGCTGCGCTGCTGAAAGTCAGAACTTTAGTCCTTCTTATCACCTTTCAATACATTGAGGATACAGTACATGGCAGTTGCTTGATTTATTTCTCTCATTGTGTCCCTGTTCCTCTATGTCTGGGTAGCCGAAATCTCCTCTTATTACTTTTGACTTTTTTGCTGTATCTCATAATCTTCCTGTTCTTTCTGATCTTATTTTTCTGGTTTATATCCCGTCCCTACTACCACCTCACCCAAAGCTTTRTCTCACATTTTGAGCTATGATGATCCTTTCAAACAGCCACAAAAACTGTTAGCTTCTGCAAACTTTCAGCCTGTCTGAAAGAAAGAGTATTGAACTAAGCTGAACCATTCATTCTACCTGGAATTGTGTCTGGCTTAGTGGAGCATGTTCCACCACCCAGACTCCCTCCTGCAGTCTTCAGAGCGGTCTGGCCCCAAACCAAGCAATTAAGTCCCTGCTTAAGTTCAGTCATGTGAGGAGCTCCATTAAGTCAACAGGGCTACTTGCATTGCTAAAGCTTGCATGCAATTAAATGCTTTACTAAGTCAAAATATTGCAGGGGTAGCTTTAATGCAACTTGGTTAATGAAGACCATACATCCTAGTGATATGAAAGTTATATATTAAGTTGTTTGGATAGAGATTTGAGTGCAAAGGCACAGGATTCAGCCTCGCATCTAAATCTTAATAGCTTGTGTGTCTGCATATGTGTGTGTGTGTRTGAGCACAAATGCACTCGCACCTGCACATAGCTGTAGGGAGGAAGGTGCAGTATTTGGGAATGTCAAGCAGACTGTAAAAGAAAATATAAAGAATCCAGACGTCATTCACTGCCTACAGATGCAATAAAAATTCCCGYTGACATTAACAGACCTGATTTTGTGATCGTCTAAAACAAAATACTGCAACAGCATTTATCAAACAGCTCCCTACCATGGACACTTCTCTCACTGCAGTTTAACTTTACCGTGTCTCATACCTTATATACAAACTACACCAAAAGAAATGGGTTGAGTTCTGAATAGTGCTAATGCCTGAAAAAAGTATTTAATGAAGCATGTATGTCACCTAATTTCCCCTTATTCTATTGCCTGCTTAGTCTTTAAATACTACAGCAAAAATCATGCAGAACATTTAGTTAATTTTTTATCAACACCTTCTACCATAGATTACTTAGCAAATAGTGTATTTGTCTACTGCATTTCAGTTTTAGGATGAACACTGTCAAAATTAATATCCTTATGAGGCTGGTATATTTATTCCAATCTAGCTCTTGTAGTTTTCAGTACTGTTTTAAAGAAATTTAAATCATCTCTGAAAACTGAATACTCAGGGTGAAATTACATATCAAGGTAGCCATGATGTGTCACATTCATTTTGTTACAAATGAATAGATCAGCTTAGATTTATTTTAGAAAGGCTTATGCTTTCCACATTCAGGTTTTAAAGGTTCACTCTGAACAGCAGTATTTCAGCAAGATGCATCTGGAGAGACAGTTGGATCTCATTTATAAGCATCTCTCACTTTCTACCTTACGCCATAATAAATGTTCTTGACTGTAAGATTTTAGATGAGATCAATTGTACTTCCCGCTTATCCCCTTCCCTACTGGCAAGTCTAAAAAAAAAAGTCTTTTTCTTTTTCACAGCTTTAAAGAGGGAGGACTCACTTGACTCATTTTTTAAAGTAGATCATTTAATACTTTTGGAATTACTACTTGAATTCCAACTGTAGGCTGGTATTTATAATACCAAGCAAAATAAGAGAACTGCTCACATCACACTTTCTTTCTTTCACTGCCAGGAATTATTTGCATTATCAAAGAAAATTGTCTCCTAAGTTTTCTTTAAAAAGAAAATGTTTTAGTTTTTAATAGCTACTTTTGTTAGGTGATAGTGCAAACTCAATTGCTAAAATTCATAAAGGACTTCAGATACAAAGTATCTTTTTAAGGTCTTTGAAAGCAATCCTGGCTTGGGAAAAAAWTTTAAAATAGTTGTCTTTAGAGGAAATTACTTAAAATGTACTATTTTAAAAGTATTTTTAGAGTGATTTGCACCATATTTCACAGGGAAGGGAAAAAAAACAAGCAGACAAACAACAAAGTTTCAGATATTTAATTAAACTCGTATTGGAGGAATGAAACTGCAGATATTTTGGAAAGTACAAGAAGAGATTTCACACCTACAGAGACTAGGGCCCACTGACAAAGCATTTGCAAAATCAGAAGGGATAAAAGCAAAATGGAAAAAGACATTGTACTCCGTGGAAACCCATGGAAATTTTGCAAAAGAGCAAAATAAGCAGAGCTTTGAATGGAAGGAGGCAGGAAAGGCAGACTGAGATTCATAACGTTTGTTTTGTTACTCAGACACCAAGATACTGCTCCTGAACTTCCAATATTGCTACTGCATGATAAAACATATCAAACATGTGCCCCAGAATGGCAGRAAAGCCAGTGTCATACTTTGGATAACAGGCTATGCAATTATTGACAGATGATACTTTTTAATTAGAAGTCATGCACCAGGACATGTATAAATTAAATGTAGCATTTTTTAAATTAATKATCTATCATAGGGAAAAAATCTATTATTACGTGACCAGAAGGTTTATTTTGACAGGCCATCAACAGGGCTTGCACTCTGTTGCTTGCACTATAGAGAGTAATCAAATTCTCCCTTGCCATTTTCATTCGGAGAGGACTCTGCCCAGGTAGGGAATGCTACAGTTAGCAGTAAGTAAGGAAGGGATCCTGGTCTGCTCTGCTAAAATGCTTGCTCAGAGTTAGTGTGAGGTGACACTTTGTGATTAAATGAGGATGGGAGTTCCTTCTTAAGGAAAGGACCAAGGTCTTGCTACCCAATAAGCATCCCAAGATACACAGAAATATAAAATAGCAGGGTGAAAAAGTGAGATTCGAATTTCATCTTTCCTAGGTCCAAGCACTTTCTTTCCTCTCATACATAAATGAGGAATCTCTCTCTCCTGTAGGTGAACACTGTAACTGAAAACATTTTGCAATGTTTTTCTCCGGTCAAAGAGAACAGTGTAACAGAAACTTGTCCTGGTTRGCATGTTAGCTCTACACTCAATGAAAAACATGCCATGTTTTTCATCACAATATGCAATTAATTGAATTTGATGCCAATGAGATTGCAAGTATAGGAATAATCATGACTCCCATGTAATAGAATGTAATTTTAAATGTATTTATTTTTACAGAAGATTCATCAGTAATGTTTAAGTTTGGCTATAACAAGAAGCCTGTTATAAATGTGATGGTGGAGCCGTAACAAGCTCTAGCAAGTGGCCTAGGAAAGGAGCTATGAGGTATGGAGAGAGCTACTAAATCACCATCCTCTTAAATAACCAAACCTGAAAAGGAAATGGGGAATAGGTATCTTGCAGGCAAGTATCTTTCTATTAAAATACTGCTGCCAGTAATTTCTATTAAAGTTACTGCCAGCAGTTACAGTAAATGTGAATACTAGAGAGACCATGCGGCGCGGGGGGGAAAGCTATCCGTTAAAGAAATAGCCTACATTTAAGTGAAATTATCTGATGTTAAATGGAATTTAGTGTTAGAGGGTGCCAAAGCACTTTCTGTTTAGATTAAAAATTACTGAGCAGATCATGGAAATACCCCTTGACGCAATTTTACAACACATTTCCCTAATTTCCTTTCACACAGGGATATATGAACTGGCATGTGCTAGTAAGAAGATGAATGAGCGTGAGTATAGGGTGGTCACCAGGTCGTTAGTCATTTTTAAAGGATTCTTTAAATGTACACTATTTACTAAGAGATGCTAGGAAGGCTCATACTACCTCCTGAACCTGGGCTTCGCATGCAGCAAATATATTTAACCCTTGACTACCAGGGGTGAATATCCAGCCTGAGAGAGACGTGGAGAGAGGGACACCACAGCTTGAGCACTGTGTCAAGTCCAGACCTGCAGAATCTCGTTGGTCAGGCACGATGGCAACCAATGGCACTGCTTCCAGAGTCAGCACTAATAAGTCAGAAGCAATCTTAGTTACTTCGCTGTGGCCCATTGGTGAATTAATGACCCTGCAAAATTGAGCTGGAGCCTTAGAATCATATAATCATAGAATTATTATGGTTGGAAAAGACCTTCAAGATCACTGAGTCCAACCATAAGMTGATCACCATCATGCCTGCTAAAACATGTCCCTAAGCTGCTCCTCCACACGGTTCTTGAACTGCCAGGGATGGTGACTCCACCACTTCCCCGGGCAACCTCTTCCAAAGCTTCACCACTCTTTCCATGAAGAAATTCTTCCTAATATCTAACCTTCCTAATATCTAACCTGAACCTGGTGCAATTTGAGTCCATTTCCTCTTGTTCTATCGATAGTTATTCTGGAGAAGAGTTTGACCCCCACCTTACTGGAGTCTCCTTTCAGGTAGCTGTATAGAGTGACCRTGTCTGCCCTGAGTCTCCCCTTCTCCACACTAAATAACCCCAGCTCCCTCAGCTGCTCCTCACAAGGTCTGTGCCCCAGCCCCTTCACCAGTTTTGTTGCTCTTCCCTGGACACACTCCAGCACCTCCAGGTCACTCTTGTAGTGAGGGGCCCCAAACTGAACACAGTTCTGAAGATGAGGCCCCATCAGTGCCAAGTACAGGGGGAAATCTGCACACCTTGCAGGGTGTGAGCCTGAGTTGGGTTAACTGCATGTCCACCCTACTCAAAAGGAGGTGAGAACTGACTGACCTAGCTCTGCCACCAAGGCAGATGTGCCGCTTTGTAGAGGATGTGTGTGGGTATCAAGGTGCCCAACTGAGCTGTGGTATCAGCTGCTGTATGCAGCACCTGCACAAACCAAAGTTCCCAAGACCGAGAAGTGAAAGCGGATCCCACTATTTCTTTTCTTTTTTCCCCTGCTTTATCTTAAAGAACAATGTTTCCTTGTTCTGTCAGTGCATGGAAGTGTAAAGAATGAATTTATGTGACTGTGGGGGGGAAAAAAAAGTTCTGATAATAGTTCCTGAAAAATGAGTTCCCAAATTGGTCTTTTATGTTACTAAGTATTGCTAAAGTTAAAGAAGCGTTATTTGGAGTAACCGTTGTGTGTAGAAACCTGTTTCAGTAATCACCTCTATTTTATTTCTGTTGTTTAGTTTTTATGCTATTATGTGCAACGGAGTAGTAAGAAGAGCAAAATAATAACTACTATAACAACTGTGACATTCAAGGGAAAAAAGAGGAAAACAACAGTGAGACTGTAGCTAAAGAAAGCAATCTGGTCTCTGCATTTCCTTAAGAACATGCAGCTCAAGCACAGTTCTGTAAATGTAGCCATAGCAGTTCAATGGGTTTCGCTGTCAGGATAAGATCCCTGTTGATACTGGAAAAGAGGGAGTTGCGTTAGGCTGAGGCACAAGGAGGATTTCTTCGATAACACAGGACTAGTGAAAAGTAGTTGTTTCTTTTCCCAGCCTCATAACTGTGTTTGTTTCCTAGCTGCATTAATGTGCTAATCTAAAGCAAAACACCATTAAATGGCTGATTTCATTCTCAACAATGATTTTCATTTGATTACTGTATTATTGCAATTTTAGTTTAAATAGCCTTTTAAGTCTTAATGATGCATTTGTCAAATCTTTCTATTTTCTGCCATATTTATTAATTAGTTTTAATGTGCAACCCCCCACAAATCACACAGACTAATCTGTTCTTTCAAACTGCTTGTGTTTCAGCAGGTCAAAAGYAAAAGCTAGAGTATCTGGGAGACGGGTATTGGACTTTCCTAAATAGATATTACAAATTTGTTGTCTTTGACTTAGGAGGTAAATCTTATTGACAGTAACAGTTTGCCAATAGCTCTGAGGAATGTTCCTTGTTTGCTAGGGATTAAGCACGCACAATTCTTGGGAGTTACTGTCAGGTCATTGTGGTTTCTGCACACGCTTTATTTTCAGGAATTTTGTCCCTAGTTTTGGATTATAACCTGGGTTTGAAGAAGTGCCCCACGGCTTTGCAGTAATCCTCCTTGTTGCTAACGCAAGTGACTCAGCTACTAGTGGAGTTTTACTGAATTTACTTTACTGAGTGCTGCTGCTCAGTACTTGCTGGCACCTCCTGCAGTTCTGCCTTTGGTCATTTAGCAGCTTATGAGGAGTAAGAAAATGGTAGAAACCCGTTCCTAACCAAAGCTGCAGCCAATTTTCCTCACAAGGAGCCCTCTAAAAGTAACTTCAGTTGTCATCACCAGTGGCCGTTTGCTGTTTTTCTGCACTGTATGTACTGGTAGTGCCATAAAAATAAAATCCCCGGGAGGTTGGTATTGCAGAGCATGAGACTTCCTTCAAAATTTGATTTGAGCAGGATGGAGAAAAGTTTTAGGAACCCAGGAGAAAAAGTGAATAAGCGAAAGTCAGGAGAAGGTAGTTCAAAAATTTACTGGAAGCTAAACCTCTTTTCTTTTCTGAAGATATATTTTTAAACATCTGATTCTCTATTTTTGTTGTTGTTGTTGTCTTCTGTCTTTTAGGGTAAAGAAAGGCTAAGATCATTTAATCTCTGAGGAAGTTTTTTCTGCCTTCACCCAATCTCTAAATCCAAACCATTAAAATAATATATTTGATAATAGATTTTGTGTGTGTGTGTGCAGAGCTGTTTAGGCCAGTTGTTATTATATACCAAAAGTTATAATCAAAGTCAAGTTGAAACAAAGTAAAACCAGAAAGTTTAGAGTGCTACGTTAACTTGCCTTGCTAGCTCAGATCCACACTACAATCTTGAAAGAAAAAACTATACCTATCGCCTATTGTAAATAATGGTAATTAAATACAGCTAATAGTACGAAAGCTATGCTAGCTCTCATTCATCGTGGATTATCCCTATACTTAAAGATGAGCAATTGAAAGGACTTTGACGAAGGAGTATAGTGTAATAGTTTGTCATTTAATGGAACAGAGAACAGAGATCAAATGCTAAGTACGTAGGAGGAAACGAGTCAGTTACGGGAGTGTGAGGATAGGTGAGATTTGTATCTGTGGAGAGAAGCAAGTTCTAAGTCTGTTCACTCAGATGCCAGTCTACTTTATCTGGGATGCTCAGTGAGACAAAAGCTTAATTTTAAATGTGTGCACAGGTTAAAAAAATGCATTAATTTAGTCTGGGTCGCATTTCCAAATGTGACCAAGTCGCAAGACCAAGTCCCTCTGCTGGGCAACAAGTTTTATCCACCTTTATCTGGAGCCTTGAGAACGGCAATGCAGATGTGTTCATAGACTAATCCACTTGTGACAGAGATGAGAAAAAAAAAAATAGATGAAGGCTTTTTTACTCGTCTTTTAGATTTATTCCATATATTTTTCTAAACAAAAATAGCCTGAAGGCAAGACTAGTGAAAGACTTTTCCATACATATAGATGTATATATGTCTCTCTATATACATACYTCATTTTTCCATATAAACTCTTCTGTGTTTGCAAGAATGAATGTGTTGCATTCTAATATCCTACCCGCACCTTATACCTACCTGCTAATGCACCTGATGGCATTTCAATGGCAACAGTTTTGCAGAAGCACCTTCGTCAGTTGCTTGAATTCACTCCAATGATCATGGTTTAAATTTTTTTTCAATCAATGCACTGCAGCAATCTAGAAGCTGAGAGTAGAAGTTACAGCAGTATATTGAATGTCACAAAATGGGTCCCAACTGGAGTTCTACTTTTAATACTCAAAATCTTCTCTTGAAAAATAAGGTTTTATCAAAGAAAAGTCAAGCAGGCTTTCAGACTCTATGGTAATCTTTTTGTTGATGTCTCCTCTGAAGAAAATTAAGCAAGTCATGGCATTTGAGGAAAGAGAAAAAGAATAGCTCTGTCAAATAATCTGATTTATTTGAGGTCTACAGCTCAAATTTAAGTCAAAATGTTTACCTCTCTAGCCTATGTTAGTTGGGTCAAATAAGGAGAAGTAACCAGAGAGCTGACACATGAAATGTGAGAAAATGTATTGCTTACTCTACTTTGAAGCTGCAGTTTACTGGTGAAGTTTCCTGGTGTGAAGAAAAGTGATTGTCATTAGCCCTGAATGGGGTGGATAAGAAGATACGTAATATTCAATATGCCATATACAGCCTTAGAGTATGGAGAATACTTTCCATATAGTGTAAAAATGAATGAAGAGTTTTGAAATACAGCCATTTACTTCTGACCTGGATCTGAGTTTGCAGCTGTGTCAGGAAGCATCTCGCCAAAGGATGTTCAATTAACTCTTCAGATATCACCCCAGTCTAAATGCCTTTGTGCAACAAGGAATTTGAATTATTAAATGCAGAGCAGAATTGTTTGTCTTGATGGATTCCCTGAGAAAACATTGTTCTTCTGGCACCCTCCACCCCGAAGCAATGTGAGTCTTGAACACAATGGATTATTTCCTTCTTTTGCTTGTATGCAATGAAACAGTCTATAACAATATGCTTTTGGGAGACATAGGCAAGAAAATGTCCTCATACGGTTCTATCAGCTGAACTGGCTAAGCTAAAAGCCCCCAGTGGCAAATTTTCCATTTTCTTTAATGTTTATTACAAATTCCCATTTGGTTTAGATCTACTAGATTTTATCTGTGCAAAGGATGGATAAATTATGTTCAGGCAAGAAAAGAGCATTCTCACTTTTTTACCAACACACCTAGTTAGGTGGCCCATTAGTGCCTTTGTCATGTAGATGACTGCCCTACAGACACTAAATGAATTAACTAAACTCATTTAATCTAAGTAAATGAATAATCACCAAATGTTGAAATCTGAATTTTGACCTAACATGATTTTGAGCCATTCACCTAGAGATAAAGACCTCTATATTCCCCTGAATCACTCTTGCATATATCTTTAATATCATCCCTCCCTATATTCCACATCTAGTGTACGCTATGTTTTATGACTGAATTTTCCAGCCATGGGAATTTATAATTAAAATAACCTTCACACTGAGGACATTTCTGTTATTAGCTTAGTCCTTTATTATCCTTCTTTTGTTTAAGTCTCTTAAATGTGAAATTGAAATAGTTAGTTGTACGTGGTAAAACAGGGAAAATCTATTTCCATTTCCAAAAGATGAAACTTTCTGGTGCATTGCCTGGGACTAAACTCGAGGGCGGTAAATTTTCAGTGTGGTATGTGGGGAGTTAGCTACACGACTCATTAACATTAATTCCCATCTGTAAATAATTTTGAAATACTTTAACTAGCAGGGGAGCTATTTCATCTTTTATACTTAGCTGATTGTAAAAATGTATGCTGAAACCATCTGGCCTTAGTGTTTTGTTGGACCTCAGACTCTTAATAGCCAGTCTGATTTCCTTCACTGAATTGGGGTTTTCTAATCCCTGGCTCAATTCTCTTTCCAAACTAGGTAATACCATGTTACTAAACTGCTTGTCAATCAATCCCTATCTCACCAATTGAGATGAATAACAGAGTTGCTATAAAAATTTAGGAAAGCTTTGGGTCTAATTCTCATTCATGCTGAAGTTACTTTACACCACTCTGGTTGTTCATTTACTGGCTATAAATGTAATTTATTGCCAGAGCAATATAAAGTGACTGTAGCATAAATGAGAATCTGATCCCCTATGTTCAAAGCAGCTAACAACTTCAAATTGCTGAGCGTTATTTTCCCCCAGGAGTCAGCGTACTAGGATTTCAATGCATACAAAGAATGCAACAAGCCAATTAAAAAAAAGAGATATTAAAATAGAAATTGACTGGTTATTTCGAAGGTCTGTGTAGAGCTGATTTTTCCAAACAACAGGACTGATTAAGCCTGGCTTAACATGCAGCCTTCATTTAAAGTTCAAACCTGCACGAAGTCACAGTGCCTGCAACGTGTTTTCCATATCACTGGGAGAAGGAGGATTTTATTTCAGAGATACGTCCAGCACTTCCTGACTCGCCTTATGGAGTTTCCCTCCCAGGACCCATCACTGTGAGCAATTATCAGGCAGTGATACACAACTGTGTTTTGGTAACAGGCAAGTCAGGGAATAAGGACAAAAATAACTTCAATTTTTTATGAAACTGCATTTAAGAGAAAAGCAAAACATTGCTTCTTTACTCCTTTTCTCATTCCAATGTCTAAAGACTTAAAAAAACATTTGCTTTATGACACTCTGTAAGGACTGGGAAGATCTATGCTGATGCTGCTCTGTACCAAAGAAACCCTTGATGACAGGTAGACTCTGCATTGGACTATTTCAGTTTAGACTGAGTTCATCCGTCCCTTCTTTGRTGTAGGCCCTTTGATGTGAAATCTGTGTTCCTGTCCTCCTTTTCCCTGGATCTGCCCAGAGGAGCCACCAGTTCAGCACCAGTCCCTCACATGCCAATAAAGAACCATTCTGTGGTGGAAACCACAGAGACCAGAAGACTGATTTGCTGATACATGTTCTTAAGGGAATTGGACCCTGTGCTCTGCTCCCTAGCTCAGACCTAGTCAGTTGATTTCAATCCTACTTGCACCTTGATGAAGAATATATGATGAAGAGTAGCATATATAGCATCGTATACAAAGATTAGGAGCTTTCCAGAGTTGCTAAATAACAACCTGGTTGCTTGACCAAGAGTGGAGTTAAGGTATTCATGTCATAGTCTAAATTCCTCAGGTGGAATTTTTAGATATTTTTGGACAGTTTATTATTTATGTTTAAGTTGTRTTTAGTGTTTAATACTCACAGTAGTTAGGCACCAGCTCTTTAAGCTGGATTCTGTGAAGGAAAACCCATGTGTTTCTTCTCCTGAAGGAGGCCTGCTCCTGTTGCTCTAAGAAACATCAGTAGGCTTAATGCTGATCTTAGCAAGACTTTTACACTGTTCCAAGGGAGATCTCTGTCTAAAATTACTTTGCTAATTTTAAAATGAAAGGCTAAATGAATCCTACTGCTTCTATGCAAGCACAATAGGCTTTATGGGCACTAAAAATAGAATCCTTTTCTTATACTTTGATAATGCTAACTTTGATTTGCACCTGTGTAATAGAGGTAGAATATTTTTCTACTTCCCAGTTCAGATAAATCATTCCAACTAGTAAAATATTTCTGAGATTTTGCTCTTGCTATCAGAACTGTCTTCTTCTATGAGAAAAAAAAGAAAACAATATTAATGCTTTTGAGCAGAGTTGATCATCATATATTACTTAGGCAGTTATGATTAGTTTTGCATATGTTAAAAAACTGTAATATTATTTAATGTTGTGTCAAATGCAGGAATTGCTAGTGCCATCTATTGTTGAAAAACTGAGATTTGTAAATGTAATCTGCATATTCTATAGTAAAGCATCATTAAAAAATAATATTTCACTGAATTTTATTGCAAAATCAAATAGTTTATGTAATTGCATCTCTGTAGTGTTTGTACATTGTGTCCCTTCAGATTTGTTTATCTTCAAAATGAAGATCCCTGGATTTTATTATCATTACAATTTTACATTAGAAACTAAAGCCTGTTTTAATTTTGGGCATTGCAAAAAATTCTTGTACTGACTTTCTCTACAATATGGGAGAAAGTTTTGTTTGCTGGACACAGCTAATCTTGCGTTGAAAGTTTTTCAAAAGGGCACAGTAATTAATGGGCCTAAATGTGATGTTTCAAAKCAGGGTTGTGATGTAGAGGTTTAAGTTTCACTGACAAAGAGACCAGATTGGGACAGTCTCTTTAATACTTTTATGATGTTTGAAAGCTAAGGGACTGTCCTTTACTGACAGCAGAGTGCTGCAAGGTGTTTGAGAAGTCTGTGCTGCCAATGCAGACAGAAGGGTAACTCCCAACAGACTTTGGAAGTCCTATATATAATGAGGACGTTACCTTTCTCCATTGGTCCTGCTGGAAACCTAGATGCCTTTGAAAGAGCCAGCCATCCTGTTGTCTAGATAAAGCAGAAATAAACAGTCACAGACCTTTCTATCTCTTAGCATCCTGGGGAACTGTTGAATTCAGARTTGCAGTAGCAAAGTTGTGTCTGAGGGAAAGCTGAGTTGTCTTTTTGACTTCAGGGGATGCACAGAAGTACTACAACACATCATACAACACAGAGCTTGTCGGTCTCAGCATGTCAAATAAGGCGGACAATCTAAGTCTTGGTCACATTTGCACGCTTCTATCCCAGAATTATTTCCTATGCCCTAACCGTTCACTGTGGCATCAACATGGTCACACTGGCCATGAGTGGTGCTAGAGAAACTGTGAGTCTAGCAGGATGGGAGAGAAACGCTACCTGAAGCTCAACAGAAAGGTTGTTGAGTTGCTTCTTATTGAGCAGAACGACCCTGAATAACTACTCTGCTGGTGCAACACAAGCATGCAGGATCCAGGGCAAGCTGCTCACTGTGTCCACCCTGCTCTGGGACCTGTGTTCAAGGACCCTGCAGACATCACAGGTGTGCTGGTCCCCTCAGAGGGTCTGGAAATGAAAGCAATAGAAGAGGTGGTAAGTAATAGATGGATCAGCTGTAGCCCAGCAGAATTAATCTTTCTCAGCAACACCTCTAAACAGCACAACTCATCACCTGGTCTGTTGGGCAGCTACTCTGGTCACTGTAATTGCACAACATATCATGAGAAGAACATAACTATGGGGAAAAGGTTGTGGCTGGCATCATCAACAGCTTCATTTGAAGGATGATGATCAGAACAGAAGGAATCCATTCTACATAAATCCTTTTTAAATCCAGCTAAAATTCAGGCAAGTCCCACACAGCAATCCATTCCACCTTGGMCTAATCCTTTAGGCCCTTAAATTTATTAAACACCTGCCTGAAAGCTTTGTGGGAGTTTAATTTTAATTTTGGAGCATTTGCTTTGAGAGGTAGGAGGGAGCTTCTTGCCTGTCACTTAGTGGCCCATTGTAATTCATATGGAGGCAGACACTCATTTGAACTCCATCTAAACCCTCTAGATATAGCCTGAATTTTATACATGCTCAAGTCATGACTAATGCACCCTTGTATAGCTAGGAGCTCAAAGATAGTGTAGAAAGGAAAAGACAAGCAAAGCCTATATAAAGYTTTCTGGTTAAGTCAATTATCCAAGTGGGAACAGATCTCTGATTTCCACGCTAGGCTCTCCTCAARTATATGTGTGCTCTATGTTAGATCATTTTTGCTTAAAAATGCATGCAGCCTTGAAAGTCAGGACTAAAACTTACCCCTGTCTCATATTCCACCTGGGTGCACTTCATGTTTTACCATGAGAAGTATGTTAATTTTTTTTAAGGYTTTCACTTGATACCAAATGAAATGGAATCTTCAAAAAGTTCTCCTATTTCTTTATCTCTGCCAGGAATCATTGTAAAAATTGAAAATTAAACATATGAAAAGGAACAGCTTTATCACTGAATAATCAAGATTCATACTAAATGAAAATATCCTATTTATGCATAGCAAAATGGCTTCCTTATAGCAAATTGAAATTGCTCTTTTGCCTGGGGAAAATCACTCCATAAGTATAAGAAAAATATAACATTGAAATATAAATTTATTTACTTCTGAAGTACAAACTCTATATTTTGTCTATTTTGCCTCTACGTGAAATGTGAAATAATCCCTTCCAGCTTCACTTATATAAATATTTTTTTTCCTTCAATTTTTAACACAAGCTGTAACAGCTTGGATATAACACTTTTTTTTACAGGTCTATAATAAGAAGAATAGAAAGACACTATTGGCAGAGTCTGAGCTGTTAAGCAGTGGGAGACTTTGCAGAATGTTTTCTTTTCTTTTTTTTTTTTTTTTTTGTTTGTTTGTATTTTTTCCCTGAAATTGATTTTGCAAACAAGCATTTATTTGCTACAATCCTGTTTATTTTAGAAGAAATCCTGCTTTCCTGAATATAGTGGAAAGTAAAGAAACAATAGGCAGTTATTTTGCTTATCTKTCACCTGCTAACATTTTACTCTAAGTTATCTCATTTCAGTTGCACTTCGGATTAATTTGCAACAATTAATTTTCCTGTCACTTCCTGTGTTTTCTAAATCCTGCTCGTCTCCTATGGTATACAGACATTCTGGTACACATAAACTGTACACATACACATACACATACACATACACATACACATACACATACACTACCCACATTGCCGCTGAAAACCTGTGAACCTGTTTCCTTTAAACTAGGCAGTTACAAGCCATCCAGCTTGCAGCATAACTGTAATTTAATCATTTAATTTAAGCTTCTCAGTTGGGATATTTAAAACCTTTTTTTTTTTTTTTTTTTTTTTCCCCTCCAGAATATAGGACAATGGGAATGATGGAGACTTTGAGCGTGTACATCACAGATTAATAATTACACTTATGCCATGACAAACTTTGTAAAGAAAAACTCACAGGAAAGTCACAGGAAAAAAATGAATTCTTAAATTTGAAATATAAAGACATGGGGAACATTCTTATCTAGAAATTAGAACCTTTCTGAAGAAGCCCAGCTATGAGCTGTAACTTAATTTTCAACATCATGTCCAACTTTTTGGCTTTGACTAATATCAGTAGATGAACCAGTATCACACATATGGAAGAACTGTGTTTCAAAAAAAAAAAAAAAAACCAAAAACCCTTAGAAACAGCCACAGGCAATTTCAAAAGCATAAACCCCAACTGTTTTATAAAATAAAAAGTAACAAAAAAAGAAGTCTTGGCAGCTATTCAGTTGGTACGTTTAATGTTATTCTGAAATTGGCTGAAAGTTCGTTGGAGCTGATTCTTCACTCAAGATAAAACTAAAAATTCAGTAAACTGCTTTACCTGATAGTTCAAATTGTCAGATGTCACTAAGCAAAATATGGGCCACCTACAAGGTCAATTAAGAAGGTGAGTTTTAGGGATAGGAGGCTTTTCTCTGGGTCGAATGCAAGCACAAAGAACTATGTAGTGCTTAACATGCAGATGTCTGAGAAAGCAGTAACAGGAACAAAACTTAAAAGAACCACAGCTTCTGTGGACTCTTTTCTGTCTGGTTAAGGTCTTATACACTTGCCATCTTTCCTCCATCCAGGTGAACAGGCCACATCTGTCAGGATCCCTCTCTGATTTTGGGGTTTTATCGATTTTGGGGTTTTATCTAGAGAGAAATAGAATAGTATAATAGAGATAATTTGACAAGAGGTGGCACATGGGTCAATCTAAGGTCTTATTCACGCATAAGAATGAATTAATAAATAATAATAAAAAAAGACACAGAGATGCCAGGCAAAGTCTTGAATGGACCTATATGTATATATGGGTATGGAGACCCAGGAGAGCGCACACCTTCCGCCTSTGTGTGTTGGAGGGTTATGTTGAAAAATGTTTGAGGAAATAATTCCCATTTGAAAGACCTGCAAAAATGCCCGTGAGAAAAATAATTATTCACTCTTTTTGGAGAAGGGCAAAGTAAGAGGTTTGGAAGTGTAGTTTTATAGTTGACAGAGGATGTATCTCCCATATCAGATATGGCCAAGWGTTCACCTGGTGATGGTTGTGATTATGTTGTTCATTTTGTCCGCTGACTTTCAGTAAAACCAATTTGGAAGATTATTTAACCTGAAAGGTGGTGATGATTCAGTATGTAAGAATCAGACTCAGGCTGAGGTTTCTTTGCCCACTTTAGTTGTTTGACCATTCATGTCTTTTCATATGAGATAAAACCTCATGAAATCCATGCAATGACCCTTGCAGAATTCTCATTATTATCCTCGTCTCCCCATATTTCACAGTATGCAGCAAAAACGTTGCCCTTGCTGTAAATGTGGCAATGGATCTATGCTATGGTTTTATTGTGCAGAACATAAGATAAGATGATTTAAAATGTGTAAGCTATCTGCCAGGTTGTAGAATTTAATTTGCAAGACCAAACTTCCACAATATTGTGTTTATGTTGCAATGTCATTTACTGTTTAGTAGAAACATTCACAATGCCCTAGTTCCATCTGTTAGAAATAGYGAAGGCTGATAAACACTATGCAAACACAAGATGCAGCTTTCTGGCAAATTATGTTTAGTACAGCCCCCAAACATAAAACAAAATTTATAACATTTACATCTCTTTTTTTTTYYTTTTTACTGTACAGTAATTACTTTGGAGCTCTGACTAGATATATAAATAATACACACAGTTTTACGTTTAAATTATTGTTTGAGGAGACAGGGACAAGTATATTTATCCAACCACTTTCTTTCTCACACAYACACGCGCACACACGCATATTTCATACCTCCATTTGTACTGCAGTTATGAATCTTGTTAAGGTTGCAGAATTTTTGATATACTACTTGTAAATATGTTTTTATCAGACAAATCTGTTTGGAAGGGAAGCCCACACACTGTATAGATTAAAAAAAAAAAAAAAAGAAAGAAAAAAACCTTTCAGTTTTTGATTAAGAAAATGGCAATGAATTAGATGAGTAGTAATATACCTACAAAGGGCACTCTGATAAATAGCCAAAGATGAAACTACTGCTGTATCCTGCTCTCAAGAGAGAGATTTTATAGCCATAGTGCAGGTGAGTCACTGAGCAATGGGGTTAGCAGTGGTGGATGAAGTGTACTCGCAAGATGAAGTTACTGATAACGCTGTTTGGATGATCTCTTTATCATTTGCCATGAATCAACATTTAAAGAAAAACAAACTTGCAATCTGAAATAATCAGTCTAGAGAAGCACTGCAGACGGTTCAAATAAGTTGATATCTTCTTTTTCTCATACTTGATGACTGCAGGTGGATCTTAAAAGGAGGAAGATTTTTTTTATTTCATTTATGAAGCAGATGTATTTCAAAGGAATTAAATAAATTGACAAACTTCACTGTAGTCACTGCTGATAGTCTTTGAAGTTAGTGCATATTTCTTCCATTGCAGAAAAGAACTGTTTTTCCAGCCAAGTTGCCTGAGTTTAACTTAACTGTACCCTTTCCAGCATAGCCACATTATTTAAATCTTCTAGGCTGCTTGAGCAGATCATGTTGTAGCCTCTTATCCTCTTGTACTAGAGCCTGTTAGCCCTCTTGGAAAGCTAAACTCTTCACACTCACTTTTGGAAAGAGAAGGTGTAAGGAGCAATAAGCTCTGTTTCTGAAAGGAGTTTTGCATGTTCAAAACCTCAATTATATTTAAAAGGGAGACCTAATGTTTACAGAAAACGGTCTATGATGGGAAACAAATCCTTCCTAGACTGTCACCCCAGAACAAAAAGTCTTTCATTGCTCCAGCCTTAACTGAGTAACCCACAACATGTACTCCACCCCTTCTTTGCTTGTGACCTTTGTTGTAAGGACAAACATTTTCTTATCTTTCTTTTCCTGGAGTCAAGTTAATTTATTTTATTGATCATATCAAAGGCCTAATTCTTACGTTTGTGCCAGTATTTCACTRGGTGAGTTTAACTGGGTGTAAAAGAATGTTATGTAAAGATAACAGGATGGTTCCTTTGAACACAACAGGTACAAATCAAGTTGTTAACTGTATTACATACACTGCATTGCTTATCATGTCTGATAAGGAGGCTCAATAATGTTTAGCTCTCACACATCTTGTGGGTGCATCAAGAACCTAACCTTTTTTTTTGCTTTTTTTTAGCGACAATGAAAATTGAAAAAAAAAAAAAAAAAACAGCCTCCTGATTCAGAAATTAGGTTTGAGAGTGCTTCTTTTCTTCATAAGTATCTGCCCTCMTCCTACTGCAGGGAGCTATTACAGTGCTGAACATCATGGCTGGTCTTAAACGTACAATTGAACCAGGTCTGTTATAAAGTGTTGAAGCAAATAGTGGTTTACTTTATCAAGTTGGGCTGTAAAGTGCATTAGTTCATGCAGTAGAGATAAGGATCTCCAAGAGGAGTGYGATGGATGGATGAGATGGTCAGGTAGCCATTGTCTACAAAATAACTTGTTTGTGTGAAACAGTACCCTGGTAATTGTGTCTGTGCTTGTGGTCTGGTATCCCATAAGGTCTAATGACACAGRTCTCTATTTTGAACCTACAATGCCTCTCTGTAGAGGTTATCTGGTCCAATATCCAACTCAGAGTAGGTCCAGCCAGCTGCCCAGGTCTGCACCCTCAGGTCTTCTCTGCACCCCAGGTCTTCTCTGCACCCTCACTAAGTAGCTGTAGACTACCTAGCCTTCTCCATGCTCAACAAAACCAGTTCTTTCAGCCTCACCTTAGGCCCCTGTGAGGGTTTGGCAGGGATGCTGCCCAGTCTCCTGGCACAAACTTAAACACAGTGTGGTCAACATGCAGCATTTATTACCTCTGCGTTTGAGCAGGGATTCCTCAGTGATTTCCTGATCAAGGCAATAAAGAGGCAAGAGAGTTCTGGCACCACTGAGCATTGGTCAATGGTGAGGAATGCTGTGGGGGGCAGAAAATGTAGGTTTTTTGTACCTAAGCACAGGCACAGTCAGCACACTGGGCTTCTCGCCAATCTTGATTCAAAGCCCAGATGCAGGGACACCCTATCACAGGTCCAACCATGTGGCTGTGGGATTGTGGGTCAACATGCCCCATTGATGCTCCTTTTCCCATGGGATGGTCTGGCCAGCTTCATCTCCTCAATATTCTTTTGCACTTTCCCACACAATCCTAAACACCTTGAAAGAAAACATTTTGTCTAAACTTATACGTTACATTAGTGTACACAGTGTAGAGTTTAGCTCTTGGAATAAGGTTGTAGATGCATATCAATGCATATCACACTTATCTTTATGTTAGGAGCCAGAAGAGCAAATTCGAAGCGCAAGATTCTTCCTAGCTGCATGTAAACTGTTAATCTGAATTAATCACTGTGATCCTTGGATAAATTGCCAAAGAAAATGAAAAATTGTATTTCTATTGTTATATATTGTCTTATAGGGCATTAGTAGAGTAATAAGTAAGAAATAATGTTATGCTAATCTGACTAATACTTAAAAAATATATATAGCAAGCAATACCTTTAGCTTTTTAGGTCTGTTGTAATTGTGTAAAGTTTGGGAAATATACCATAAAATCATAAGGTAATGATCATTACTTGATGAGTTTACCCAACAAAAAAGTAACTGGTTATTTGATTATAGTCTATCAGTATGTACCCTGGGAAGATATTTCCTAGTCTTGAATCCATAAGACAACATAGAAAAAATCTGTGGTTGGAAGACAAATTTATAATTTGAGGCTAAAATAATGTACTTTTTTSAGTTATGGTAATTTACAACCAAAACAACTGTGCATAACTTACCTTGGAAGTAACTCATCATCATGTGAAGCCTTTACACTGAGGTTGGATGTCTTTTCGAGAGATGTCCTCCAGCCCAACCAGAAATTATAAGTCAAACTTGAGAATTACTGGGTGAAGAGCGAATTTCATTAAGCAAAAACTCAGACTAAATTATCAGCATAAGTACTTCAAGTTTGAAACCCTGTGTATCTATAAAGTAGCACCAGAGTAATGTGCCACATAGTTAAACCCCTACAGCTGTCTGGATTGGAAGAAATACCTTACTTTAATATTAGACATATCATGATCTCCATTCTAATCATTTGTCTTTATTTTATCAGTCCCATACCACAAAGAGGGTAGGAGTTCTTTTTATTTAGGATGTAAGTTAGACTGTCTTCTTTTACTACTCAAAGTAACCCAGGTCTTATCTCCTGTTGCAAATAACTCAATTTTTATGATCATTTCTGCCCATTTTTTAATCATAATGARGATGAAATTCATTAAATAATCTACATGGATAAAGAACCCTATTCACATTTGACTTTCATTTYCTTTTAACTTACATCTTATTTATTGAATCTATTGCACGAGATGATTGCATAAAACAAACAAACAACGATGCACATCRTAACTTTGGAAGAGAACACAGAGAGTGTTGCAAACCTATGAAATTATTTGTTCTTCTCCTTTTGGCTACACGTAGAAGCACAGTAATATTCAAATTGCCCAAAAAGCGCTATTAGGATTCTCATGAGCTAAAAATCCTTGCATGTTATCTTTCAGTGATGTTCCTAGTCAGAAAAGCTTTATGCTTGAATTTTATACCATTTCCCCTAGAAAGTCCTCTCTTCTTCCCTGGGACTGCTCTTGCTTTGCAGGACTGGGCTTTTCGTCCCTGGAGCTATTCCAGTATTGCTGTAGCAGCACACCATGTGCATTCCTCTGCCTGCTTTCACAGCAGATTGTAGTAAATCTTCAACTTAATATCCTGAAAACCATTTTTATGAGGCATAGAAATAAGCTTTCCTCCAGTAAGCGATACTTTCTTAGCCTTCGAAAAGCACAGCCTAAACTTTTGAAACCAAAAATAAATTGTATGTGTTACACAGAATTCCGCTAAACAAATAAAACTGAGGGATATTTTATAGCAGTAATCATTTCTTACTTGCAAATGTTTCAAAAAGATTCCCACAGCAGCATGTGTTAAGGAAATATCCATCTGTTCTTGTTTGTCTGCACAGAAATGTGTTGAATAGCATTTCAGAGTTGTCATTAAAAGTAGCTGTGACTGTCACTTAAAGCATTCCTAATACTGAAATTATAATGAAGAATAKCTTTGGTTCTATGGCAGCTTGAGGATATGATCAATAGCTGCCTGAAGAAACCTCCTATCAACAGACTACTGGTTAAAATTCTATTCTGAGATGTGCTTCAGTATTCCTGTAACTCAACTGGAAATGCTGTATCAGCAGCATTGCTTTTCTCTGAAAACAAGGATCAAAACCCAGCTGTTGCAGCTATGTAAACTGATGAGAAACAGTTAACAGTTACATTGCACTTGAAACTTATTTTTCTATTTAAATATTGAGACTTATTCYGCCTTGCTCTCCTTTGAGAAAAAATCTTTGAGATACCTCTAAAGAAGGCTTCAGAGCCTCTAAACTTGAATGCAACAGCATCGGTGGATTGGAGCTTCGTGGTTGCAGCGGTGGGATCAGAATGAAAAAGGAGAGCTGCATATAAGCTGAGAAAACCAACAGATCAATGTATTCCAAGGTGAAGCAGAAAACATATGCAAAAATGATATGAATGAACCTATAAATGTCTAGGGAACATCCGCACGCTTCAGGTTGTTATAATTTAGGTACATATATTTAAGATATGACTGCTGTATATTCAGCAGATAAGAAAATATAATGTGGCAAAGAATGTGAAAGTGTTAAGGATAAACAAATGTGTCTTAATTATTTAGCATTTTACCCCACTAACAGTCTGGGAACAAAAAATATAAGCAAATTTCTACATACAGCACATATGACTATTTKCTATAATACTTCATGAAGCAAAGCTAAAAAATAGCAACTAAGGCCTGATATTAGTTCATGATTTGCAGTGGCTGATTATTTCCTTCAAAACAAACAAACAAAAAACTAGTAGAACTTCCTCAAATRCCAAGGTTATATCTGTCCATTACTTCTTTTTTTATTCTATTCCTATATCCCTTTGATTGCATCATCCTTTCACCAAGGCATGTTGCTGTAAGTCCTAGGGAACATGTTGTTATTTATATGCAGATGTCTAGATTTAGATATTTGGTTGACAAATATTTAAATTCCATTATGGAATTCACTCTGGTATTGCCAAAATACTTAGGGTTGAAGCGACATGCAAAGCTTCAAAAAATGAGTTTTGAAACCATCAGACAAAGGAAAAAAAAAAAAAAAAAACAACAAAAAACCCAGAGCTTTGCATCTTCCAAGAAAATCCTCAAACAGGTTAAGGCTGTCCAGGCTACAGCTGGCATGGGAGATTTCATCCAACCTTAAATGCCCTTTTAAATATAAGCCTTACATTGGCTTTTTGGTGGAAACAGTTATTTGGAAGTTTGTTTTTTGGATGTCAATCTCACTGAGATTTCTAGATCTCTAGATCTACAAAGACACAAGTAGATGAAACTGGAATTCTAGGAAAATAGAAAATCTACTGAGATTGATTAGTGAGAAAAACACAGGAATAGTATTTTTATCTAGAAAATACCAATGGTCTGGACAATAGCACACACTAGATAACTTATTAGTGAGATGGAAGAGCATGGACSGTGTGCAAGGCTTGTTTTGGTAGCAGGCATTTTGATACGCCACCTGCCAGGTTAAGGCCCTCTCCTAAGGTAAACATGGTAATGGAGCTGGCCTAAGCGGGAAAGCGATTGCCCAGCCACTAAGAGTTAGACACCTTGATGCATTAACCAGAGCTGCTAGGAAATGCTTGGAAATAAATATGTAAAAAAGGCATAAGAGGTTCTTCTGGAATGCTTGGTGTTTTACTTGGGGCAATATTTGCTAATAGCAGGCCTCTTGTTTGTCAGATGAAGTGAAGGAGGAATGAGCACTGAAATAGATAATGAACTGCTAGGTTCTGCTCTGCTGCGGTATGTTTTCTGCTGTGCTGCAAAACAACTGTTCTTATAAAAGCATGTTAACCTGAGTCTATGTCTCTGCTGAACCTGACCTGAGACTTAGACCAGTGATTGGAAAATCTGGAGAGAGCCAACACCTAGAAAAACCATAAAGTTTTAATTAGCCTTTTATTGCAATGGCCAGTGATGTACCTTTGTCTTTGTGGATTTGCTATTCTCTGTGTTACTCTATTGTTTCCAATGGCTTTTTTGTCCCACCACATTCCCCGCCCTCCTCACATTTGCCTTTCATGTGGCCCTCACTCCTCTAACTCCCAGCTTTGCTGCTCCACAACTAATGGACTTGTTTTCTCCAAAGAGGTCGTGGATGATTTGATGCTATAAGTGTTGTCAACGCGAGCACTGACTCTATTTTCTACCYTGATGTCAATACAAGTGGCTACAGGACTGTGCTGCCAATCAGATCAGAAAAGGGATGCACTTTAAAATAAAATAAATGGCCACTTCTTCCCTCCCACAGCCCTGTTTTAAAGCCAGTTGCCTGATTCACATTGCAGCCCCACGAASAGTGGTATAAGCTTAACTGAATGGACGCCTTGGGGAATTTTATAGGAAGTGGAAGAGTGATTCCTGCTTTGTAGCAAAAGGAGGGGAAAACATAAATTTATAAAATTGGTATTCCACATTCATGCCAAAAGGGCATTTGTATGAGAAGATAAAGAGAGTCTTTAATGACTCTCTCCATAGTCACACCTTGTATTTTGCTTACTTCCTATAATGTTAATTAATATATAATTGTTTCATAAGACATTATTTAAATTCATTGTATTTTATTTCACTGGTGAATTCCAATTAACACAGGTAGCCCAGACTGTTGCTCTTGGCTCTGGCCCAGTTACTGCCACCTTCTCCTTATTCTGTCAGGGTTGTTAGTGACTCCCTCCAGAACTTTTGTTCTCAGCTCTCACTTAGCTATTTTCTTTTTCCTTTTGCTCATTTGTCATGATAAGCACCACTTCTCAATGGTTCCCTAATTCGCCATGCAGCACTCTGCTTTCTGCAGCAGAGCTTTCTGTGTCCCCAGGCTGTCACCTGTTGGATTCAGCATGGATTCAGTTGGATTCGGTGGGCTGGGGAATGGGAGAGAAAGTGAACTTAGATATTTGTACAGAAGCAAAGGAGAAAAAAAAATCTATAAAACTATTGTGACAATGGGAACTCACTCATAATAGAGACTACTGTGATTTTGGGGTTATATAGACTTTTTTTTTCTGCCTCTGAAGCTTTATTTTCTCTCTTATGTCCCTGTGGTTGTATGGAGTTCACTTGAAATGGGTCGTCAAGGTAAATATCTGAGGTAAGGAAGTTTGGAGAGTACACTTGCAAATAGTGAGAAGTTGTTCAGTGTTCTTGGATTTCTGGATTTTTTTCTTCATCTTTGAGAATAGCAGAATTTAACCTATCAATTATCTGAAATACATAGTCGGTAAAAGAATATTTTGCTTTTAATAACTTTTAATATGTCGTTCCCTTAAGCATGAGTGAATCTCTTCATAATTCTGTGGTTAAGACAACATAGGACCCACTTTTCAATTAAAAGAAGATTTAAAAGCTCCTAAGAAAACCTGCCAAATCTTTCATATTCTCTGATCTGGTTACATCTGGGATACAGTTGAACTTGGGACTGGGGCTGGATGGGCATAGTTAAGGTGTTCTGCCTATGCTCACACCACAGGGACTTTATGTCCCCCTAAGGACAACCCGACACTAAGAGGCACCYTCTTAAGACGAAGAGATGCCTCTTGCATGACATTTATCCCACAGAGCCTTTCACATGTCTCAAAGGCACTCCAAGTGCTGTTCCAAACTCAACTGTTCCAAATATGTCATGATTTCACTGGTTTTGGTSAACAATTTTTGGTCAGTTAGTTCTGCCCAGCACTGTCTATCAGTGTCCATCTTGATTTTGCTGAGACAAACTAAGACAAATTGAACTTGAGATGTTGGGAAGCATGAAGAAATCTGCAGAGAGCACCAGACATTCCCTGTCTGCACCCCCTGTATATGAGGATATCTCTTTCTGTCATGTATATTAAGAGTCTTTATGAAAAGCTGTTGGCCTCCAGCAATGTCTCTACTGTTACCAAGTTTATTTCAGTGAAATCATATATATCYATTCATGCTTCAATTATGAACTGACTGCCTCTGTGACACTGATTTCATGATGTAACTGAGCACGTTCATAACTGTGGAGAGGTAGCAGTAAGCAGCAAGCACGGACTACCCCACAAGGGAAGGCTGGCCGAGAGCTGAGGGTGACAGCAACCAGGCAGGGCAGTCACCACACCAACAAGGGCACAGTCCCATGGGACCTGAGTAAGGAAAGTACAGCAGGCCCTGAGATGGTAACCAGGATCAGCCAATAGTTCAGCTCATGAGACCCACTTGCAGTGATGAGCCAGGCTCACGGCCAAGCTAGAAAGTCAGGTCAGTGGGGTCAGGATCAGCAATGCACATAGCCACACACAGGCACAGCAGGAAGGCAGCTCAGATAAACTGCAAGGATATGGACCTGAACTTCAGTGCAGATCCCAAGCAAAGAGGAAGAGGCCTCCATGAGACTTCCCTGAGCTCTTTCCCTAGCAGGCTGACCCAGGGTTAGAGCAGCACCATAACAGGGTTGGCCTGGATCACAGGCAGCTATAGCCTTAAGAGGAGTCATGAGGTTGCAGAGACCACTGGTGCAACCAGAGCCATGATAGTGGCACATGTGTTTCCAATTCTGAAACTGTTTATCTCTTAAAGGTAATGGAGGAGGTGAGGCACCTGTTCAGGGCTTGGATTTTTACTAGAGCCTGGTGAAAGTCTGCTATGACATATGTTATTTGATCTTCTGCACCCTGGCTACTTACCAACTCAGTGTCCTGAGGACCAGCAGGTTGAGCTGTACCTGCTGCTAGCCCTTGGAGGGGACATGTCAGTGTCATAGGGATCGCATTCTGCTGTGATCCTTCACACCCACCAAGCAGGTTTGGCCACGCTAACATGCAGGCCTGAACTAGCCATATCTTGACAAGCACATAGAACTGGCCATCGCATCATCATGCCATTATATGAAAGGCCTTATCCTGGCAACTTGGCAACTGCCCTTTGAGAGTAGTGATGCTACATCAAACTGACATAATGCCAGTGCGAAATACGGCCTCAAGATCACCATGGCCTGCCATATAGCAAATATTTGTGGAAAAAATAGAGCAGAAACYGAACGGTACCCAGATGTCAGACGACAAAACCAATGGGAGTCAGTATGTCCAAAACCTTAGTCCTTGCCTTAGTGGTAGTTATCTTTCCTTGCAATGCCRCCTGCAACTACACAGTTTGTGCCTCTATGTACATCCAGGACTTGAGAATGAACAATTTCCTGACAGCAGCTCAGTTGCTCTGGGACAGAAGAGGCCAAACTTGGCCCCTCAACCCCAGCAAAACATCTGTAGCATGCATGAATCCTTGCTATTCACCTGCAACTTAGGGAAGTTCATGACAGGAAGAGGAAAGAGAAAGACTGAATGCTGAGCCCTTGTCTTCCCTTTCGGATTAAACTGAGAAAACATTCACCAACAGTGAATGGTTGAAATGCAGTAAGAATACATACTAAAAAGCTGATACTTTTGACTACTTTTGACTGGCTAGTCACTGATAAAGTGMCTAATCATTTCCTAATTTAGGCAATGCATGTCACTGAGAGTCACTTTTCATCAGGGCTATCCAGAATACCTCTGAGATTAAATACGYGCACAAACACCTTTTGATCTATGGGCTATGGCAAACCATCCTGAGGAAAGGAATACTGTAGAAAGACTAGTTTTCTCCTAGTTCTTTAAAACAACTGAGAAAGAGTTCAGTAAAAGTGAAGGTCCTCTGTTCCCTTATTATTATTATTATTATTATTATTATTATTATTATTATTATTATTATTATTATTATTATAAATACTTCCTTATTTTGGCACAAGACTATTCTTGCGCTAAGAGGACCTGTTTTCTTCAAGTAATGTAATTAGGAGAAGCTACAGAAGGCAAAAATTCAACTTAACCCAGCATTAAATTATAATTTGAACTTGGTTGGTTAGTAATTGGACTGTAATAGAAAAACCAAACAAAACAAAAATATTYTGCACTGTGTAATTATATATGGAGTTAAAGTACTGAGCAGCAGAGGTGAGAGGTCRTTATTAATTTGGGCTTACAGTATCTTATAGGACATCCTAGCTTATTTGCAGTTATGGTACCCAGAGTCACCCCAAGTCACCCAAGAATGACTTACTGAATAATCTCTCCTTCCCTTTGTACCCTTCTAAAAAACCATATATCTCAAGCATACACATATATTTTATATATATATAAAATACATATTATGGGGTTATTCCTGCCCAGGTGCAGGACCCTGCGCTTGTCCTTGTTGAACCTCATGAGATTCCTCTCTGCCCAACTCTTCAGTCTGTCCAGGTCTCTCTGGATTGCAGCACAGCCCTGTGGAGTTTTGGCCACGCCCCTCAGCTTGGTATCATCTGCAAACTTACTCAGGGTGTACTCAGTGCCCTCATCCACATTATTGATGAACAGGTTGAACAGCACTGGGCCCAGTACTGACCCCTGAGGGACATCACTGGCCACAGGCCTCCAACTGGACTCAGTTCCATTTATATCGACCCTCTGAGCTCTGTCATCCAGCCAGTCCTCAATCCACCTCACTGTCCACTCATACAACCCACACTTCCGGAGCTTTCCTACAAGGAAGGCTGAAGTGACATTGACTTTCTTCCAGTCGTCTGGCACCACACCCGCTCTCCATGACCTCTCGAAGATGATGGAGAGTAGCTAGCAATAACTTCCACCGGTTCCATCAGCACTCTTGGGTACATCCCATCTGGGCCCATAGATATATGTGCGTTCAGTTTGCCAAAATAATCCCTAACCCAATCCTCCTCAACAAGTGGAAGGTCTTCCTCTCTCTTGGTTATCCCTCTTTTATCTGGACTCTGTAGTTCACAGGGATTAGCCTTAGCAGTGAACACAGAGGCGAAGAAGGCATTTAGTAACTCTGCCTTCTCTGTATCCTCTGTGATCAAGGCCCCCTCCCCATTCATCAGTGGACTAACATTTTCCCTAGTCTTCCTCTTGCTGCTGACATATTTATAGAAGCCCTTCCTGTTGTCCCTGGTATCTCTTGCTAACTCCAATTGCAAATGGGTCTTGGACTTCCTCCTTGCATCCCTGCACTCTCTTACAATGTTCCTATATTCTTCCCATGTGTCCTGGCCATTCTTCCACATGATGTATGCTCTCATTTTCTCATTAAGTTTACCCAACAGCTCCTTGCCTATCCATACAGGTCTCCTGCCCCCCTTGCTCAACTTCTTTCTTGTAGGAATGCACTGATCCTGATCTTGGAGAAAGTAGTGCTTGAATATTACCCAACTCTCTTGGACTTCCTTCCCTTCTAGGACCCTGGCCCAGGGGATTCCTCCAAGGAGCTCCCTGAAGAGGTCAAAGTTGGCTCTCTTGAAATTCAGGGTTGCAAACCTACTTCCTGCCCATCTTCCTCCTTGCAGGACTGTGAATTCCAACATCTCATGGTCATTGCAGCCACGACTGTCCCCAATCCTCACAATTTCCTGGGGCAGCTGCAGCATCACTGTGTGAGCCTTCCGTGGTTCTCTCATTTTGTCATCTAGCCTCTCCATCCTTCACTTTGGACTTTGGACATCCTTCACAGGCTCTCAAGTTAGGCTGCTGTGAGTGGCATAACAGGCCATCGCCCACCTCATAACCTGCTTCCCCAATGATGCCCCCTGCTCCCCTCAAATCTAGTTTAAAGCCTTAAAGAACTTTTCCTTGAAGGAAAAATCACTACAATTAATTTTCCTGTTTTCTCTGAAAGACGAAATCCTTTGAAAAACACGTACCAGAGCAGTGTAATAAGCCTTACATGGTGTTTTCGGGTGATCCAGAATATTGTTAGTACTTATCATGTTTTTGTTTGAGAAACCTGTCTTGAGAGAGAAACCATGGATAAATGAGAATGTTGCACCAGAACTGTTCACGTGTTATTACGCTGACAGAAGCTGTCCTGTTGTCAAGGCTCAGAGTGCATCCCCCTTCTAGGAGATTGGTTGGTTAAGGGAAGGGACTTAGCCGGCCAACTCCAAGGTCAGCTCCTTTGCTGATGAGTGTGGAAGAAAACTGGAAGCATGGGCTGCCCCCCTTTCCYTTCTGTGCCCACACCTGCTTTGTCCTTGCGCTCTGCTCCCAGAATTCCTTCCCTTGAGAAGCAGCCAGCCCTGCTGTGCCCTGACACCTTTCGGCTTCCTTTTGAGAATAACCAGCCTGAAGCATTCCTTTCAACTTCACAAGCTGATTTACACATCGAGCATTTTTAAATAGCACTATCAATGAGGCATGCATATGGGCGCATTTGTGCAAGCCATCCTAATGGCTATAGTCTGATGCTAACTTCTTTCAGAGATACTGTAAAAGTAGATTTTGTATTACAGAAATTACTCAAGTTACATATATAAATTTAATAGGTGCTACTTCTTTCAGGCCTTTTTTTTTTTTTTTTTTTTTTTTAACACGATTGTCAATGGCCAACATTTTAAAGCAGATGCTTAGAAAGAGAAACAGGACCCTGTTTCTCAGCTTCAGTGAAATATGTCAAACTAGGTTATGGATTGGACACAAAGAGTCTAAGCAAAAATTATGAAGAGTGAGGTAATCATTCATCTTTAATAACATATTTTTCTCTTTTCTCTTTTTCAGAGAAAGACATGTAGGCTAGAGTCTTTTACAGTTGTGCTGGAGTCTAGTTTTATTCCCTGTGTAGTCCTAATGATATTCCTTAACTTCAGCAGAGAAGTCATTTATTCTACAGGAGGTGCAGGCAGAGATCAGGTCTAAGAATGTTTTCTCATRAGCAGATGGTACAGAGGGTCTTTTTCCTCCAGTTTACAGTTCTCTGACTGTCTGGCAGGCATTGCATCACCTTTCTATTTTACAGTGGACTTGATCATTTATCTCACATTGCAGCAGGGCTATCAGCAAGCTAGAAACAGCCAGGACTGGGCAGTGCTCTCTGCTAACGAACATGCACTAACAGGGAGCGCTCACACACAAAAGTGTGTATTATATATTTATATATAATATACGTGACTTGTCAGAACAGAAGCCTGCAGACCTTTAAGAAGGACAATGTTTGTTACTACATTTTCTTTYTAGATGGTGTTCTGCACTGTAAGGTGCAAGAGATAGCTATATGTTGGAGTAATTGCCAGTATAATTACMTGGTGATTTTGATGAAGATTTAAGTGAATTAAGTGAGCAAAAGCTCCCACTAACTTGAGGTAGTGCATGAAGTGAGTAATTTTCATTATCTTCTCCTAGGTCACTTTCTACTCCTCTACAGACGCCCCTTTTTCAGTTACAGTAATGTTTACAGCCTATTATTGAAAATCTCATGTGCAGCTAGGTGATATTCTGAATGAGAAGTACTTGTACCCCTGTTTCTTTTTTCCTGGCAAGTGACTGAACTGGCAGCACGRTTCTACGCATCTGGTGGTGCGTTTCCATGTCAGCATCTGCTGCTGTAAGTCTGTAGCAAAATCAAGGGTGAGGTTCAGCAACTAATACCTTAAAGTACCTCTTCTGTTTGACTTTGGGGTGTTCCTCTGTTACTAGTATAAGTTTCTTTGGTAGAGCCAGAGAGAAGCTGTATTTATGGACTCTTATTTGCCTTGACATTATTAATATGGAAGTTCATACTTAACTAGAGCCTGTCATTATGTGACTGCACAAACTTTGAAAATATGAAATCACTTGCTTTTCAATGCAACAAGCTTGGGCTTGCTGAATTTGATGTAGATTACTTTGGTGATTGCTCTCTTATGTACTTGCATCAAAGGTGCTGAAGTTTCCCAATCAATAATATTCCCTCTGCTCATCTCTATTTTATAAGCAACATGTGGATTAAAACTTCAGTGGGTATGATATTAAGAACAGTATGCTTGAAGTGGTATAATATACATAAAATGACAATTTGCTCAGCTCCACCTGAACAATACTCATCTTGCATTTAATTATTAAATGATGTATTTCCTTCTTGCGTATTTAATTATTAAATGATTTGAAAAGACTCCTAACTTTTTGTGAAACAGCAGCTAAGTGGGACAAAATATGCACTAATGAAAAAATCTTTGACCAGAAGTGTGTGATCTGCACGGTTGGAAAACACAAGCCAGTAAGAACGAGCGGGACAYGGTTAAGAGGGCGAACAGAGTTGACTGGCACAGCAGAGGTGACAGCTTGCTGTGTGTTTTACTTTTTATTCGCTTCTGCCACGAGCGATTTCCAGACTAAGGACAGGTTTCCCAGCGGATCACACGAGGAACACAGCAAGCATCAGCTTGAAAACAATTCATGAAAATGAAAACATCCCGGTGGCTGGGAATGCTCCCACAGAGTAAAAACAGAACAAGAGAGAACAAAACAAAATACAAAATGACACTTCGAGCAGAGTGGGAAGGTTTCGAACCTTCCCGCCCCGCGGAAAAGAAGACGCTGGGTACTACCCCTGCGCCAGGCTCTAATACACAATTCCCATTAAAAGGGGTTCAGGAAACTCTATGTTTTATTGCAGCATTAGGGGCATTAGGAAACAACGGACACAAGCCGTTCCTTGCCGGCCGCAGGCTCGCGGCCCTGCCCGCGCCCATGATGGCGACGGCGGCCTCACGGCGGGCGCCGCCTCCGCCCCCGGGGCGGGGAGAGGCGGCGCGGGCGCCGGCGCCGTCGCTCGTCGCGGGCTTTGTTCGTCTCCGCGTGCGCCGCCGCCTCCGGGCGCCGCTCCCTGCGTCCCTGCGCGCCGGCCGGGCCCGCGGCCCGCGGAGCGGCGGAAGGAGCGGGCCCCGCTGGGCGGCCCGGCGCGGAGCGGAGCGGCGGGAGGCGCCATGGCCGGCGCGGCGCGGGCCGCGCTCTGCGAGGCCGGCTGGTAAGCGGCGCCGCGGCCTCAGCCCCGCGGCTCCCTCTCTTCCTTGTTACTTAATGGTTCATTTTTACTTTTTATTTTTTGGAGGGCGGGTAAGGGAGCGGGGCGCTGGTTGTCTTGGATCTCCTGGAAGCGGCGGCGCTGGGAGAAGGAGTGTCGTTATTTCCGGCGCGTGTCCGGGGGATCCAGTTGTACCTCTTTTTATATATACCCGGTCTGTCAAAATACTGGTGTCTGTAGGGCTGTTTCTTGGGTAAGGGCCTCACACGCTCCAGAAACGCGGGTCCAGGGGCTGTGTGAAGTGCAGGGCAGTCCTGAGCCCCCAGCCTGTGGCTCTGCAGAARCAACCTTTGTTCCTGACATTATTTTTCCCAACAGAAGCTTATTCCCTTTCCCTATACTCTTTGCTGTCCAGAAAGGAGAGGGCTTTCCGTAAAAGTAGCAGTCACTTAAGCTTTTCCTGCTTTCTGCTGTGTATTCCAAACTTTTACCACACAACTTTAGACTGCTCTYCATTTGAAGAGTGCCCAGGCCAAGCTTGCAGATATGGGCGCATCTGAAGTGCCTCCATTATAATGCCCAGGGTGCCCTTTTCCTTCGGAGATGTACGTTATTAATGGCCGTTAATCACTCATTAATCTTGGGATGTGGCAGGGAGGAAGCGAAGGGACTGGCAGGTGATAGGGGTGACGATCGCATCCATTGGACACATGCCCTGGCTTAGGTGGGAAGATCCTTTGGGAAGGTTCGCTGGAAGAAGGAGAGGGAAGAGGACACCTGCACTTCCGAGGGAAGCGAGGGGTGGCAGGAAGAACAAGCAGCCYATGAGAAATGCTCACGTTAACAGTGTCGGCATCTGGCAGCATTGGGCTTTGCTGTTAGACCTGTGTCCACGCTGTCCTCTTGCTGCCAGCGCCACGTCCTGAAGCCCCCTAACACAGGTGCCAGGGAGTCTCCACGTGCCAGGGAGTCTCCACGTGTGTTGTTCGAGGTGCCTTTCGGAGCTGCACTCGCAGTGGGATCGTGGTTGGGACCAGCTTGTTCCCGTCGTGGGTGTCTCCTTGTGCTAGGTGGTTTGTTTCTTAGGGCCGAAGTTGGAGCCGGGTTTAGTCCTTAGTCTGTCTCCACAAAAGCATCTGGAGCGCCACAGCAGATTAAGGAACTGTTGCTCCATAGTTACAAAGCTGCTAGCTTGTGAGATCCTGCCTATTTCGGTTCAATTATCWTAACTTTTGTGGATCTTTGAAAGTAAGAAAACTCACTACAAACACCTGATTATGTGAATTTTTGCAACTAATTTTGTTATGCCTCTGGATATGCTGTGTAGTGGCTTTTCTTTTTTTCCCCCTCAAGTAAAGCAGTGACATACTGTAGTTAATGCAGTATAGTATACTTTTTTTCCAAGCAGGTATTGTTATTATCTAGTTGCCTAGAAATGTGTATCRTTTGCTTGTTTGATTCGCTTACTATATCAGTTATGTATTTAAAGAACTTTTCAGAGGCGCTTTCCCTGTATAGTGAATTTAACGGTGTCAGTGCTTAGAACTTATGCTGCTCCTTTCTCTTTTTTGGGGGGGAGGGAGGCAGGGAAAGGGGATATTTAATGAAAATAAGTAGAAGACCCCTTTAGTCTGTAAACAGAACTGCAGTTTTCCTGAAGAGGAGGAGGTGTCTTTGCAGCCTTGCAGTTAAAGTGCTCATTTCTTGAGGCTAGTTCTTTTCGTTACGTAGCACACTTGACCTTAGATGCTGTTTGCCCGAATGTGATCTTGGTTCCACTTTTAGAGGTTCAGTAGGGCATGTTTATGTTATGCTGTGGTGAAAAATACTCCGTTTTGGAAGGGAAGTTTGTGTTAACTCTTTTTGTTTTAATTACTAAATGCTTATGGAGAGGAGGGCTGGGGGGAAGAGAAGTCTCTTTTTGTTCTGTTACCATAATGAATTTTCCGAAGCTGCAACTAACATATTAATCTAAGTGGAGCCTCAATTATTTAATACAGTTTTCTACAGTTCCAAGTGACTCTAGCAACTATCTATTGGCCACGAAGCCTACAGGGCTGCATAGTGCACCCTCTCTCCCAAGCCATGAGTGCTCCTCAGTGGTCCACAACAACTTCATTTTGTTTGTTTTTGKCAGGCCTCCCAAAGAACATTTCATAGGAGAACAAGAAGGCAATCCAGGATGCCTTCAGCATCACATGCCCTTGCAGAACTTGGGAGTTTGTTGGAGTTTGGGAGAGTGAATGAGCCGTGTCCTACAGCAGGCCTAGCCCATGGTCCACTTAGCCCTGGCCTGATGAATGGCAGATCTYTTAATGTGGGAGAACGAAACGTGCAAGCTGCATGTCTGGGGAATTTCTTAGTACGACTAAATAGCCAAAACCATTCTGTATAGCTAAAACCCACGAGCAAGTTCCTTGTCAGGTAGGGCAGGGCAGTCTTCTTGCAGTATATGATGCTGTAAAAAATAGCAGACCTGAGGCAACCTCCCCTCCCCCACACTATAGCCATATAGTCTTGTGAATTTTGCATGTTTTTGAAGACTATGTAAATTATGTTCCCTTTATGGCAAATAATTACTAGAAATAAAGGAGTATCAGAATTTCATTGTTTTTTTAGAGACATGAGTGTTTAGCAATGCGTGAGAAAATGCTGACAGCCTAGTCTAGAATTTCCAAATGTAACTACATACTTTGTACTGAATTATTTTTAATCAACCTGTATGGAAGTAATTAAGTAATATATTGCATAAAGGTGTAATGGTTAGCTTTAGATTTAAGATGAGTTTATTCTAACTAACTTTTCTTCTAGGATTGGCATCTCCAAGGACACAGGAGTAGGTGCATGCTTAGAAACACAGGGAAATGTCAAAGGAACTGACCTAACCGACCAGCTTGTTGGAACACAGCATGAATTCAGGAAAGTGGCTGGTTTGATGATCCTGTAAGATGAAGCCCTTTGCTTATGGGTCCCTTTGCTGGGGATTCTCTGGCAACTTCAGGTGGTTTTCATCCCTGGATATGAAGCTAGGCCAGCCTGCCTAAAACATGTCCCCTGGGTACAGGGATAATCCAGTGGTTCACAGGGGAGATGCAGCTCTTGAGGTTTATAACAGTCCTGTAATGACTTACCTATGTGGTTTATGCAATTTGCTTGTATACAATTTTCCCAGGATTTCAGGAAACTATAATATGGATATACTTAATAGTTAAAAAAGACCCAGAGAAGGATAACTAAAACAGCTAAGGAGAAGGAAGGGGCTGGTGGGGGAGCTGTGATGGAGTCACTGTCTTCTGGGAGATTAACATGTTGGGAACTCCTTAAACTGTAGAAGAGAAAGCTGAGGGTGGAAAATTTAGTTTATTTAATCTGAGGGCAGTAGGTAAGAGGAGAGTTCCCCAAATCTGCAGCGTTATTGCTGGATAGATTCTACAAGGCTGGAAGGAGGAAGCATTTACTAAACTAGTATAATTCTTTTTTCAAAGTAGGAAACCAAATACTTTTACAGAGTGCTGGTGAAGGTGGAATACTTGATATAGGGGCAAGTTGCATCAGTGTGCTAAAAAGAAATTGCACTATATACAAAACTTTAACAGATGAACAGAATTTTCTAGGAAATGGCAAGCGACGCATCATGTTGGCTGCTCATGGGGGTCCTGCAGGGAGTGAGAGGAGCAGACAGCAGGAGGTGGTCGGGCCCTTAAGCTCTTCCTAAAGATCCTCTCTGCTCTTACAGGCAGAACACGGGACTACATGAGCCGTGTAACCAGTCCTGCCAGACAGTGCCTGTCCCACCAGTTCTTGCCAGCAGTAGTATTTTAATCTGTTAATTTAAGATATTACTGGTAAAAGAAACCTGGAAGATAGCTAATTTAGCACTGTTTTACTTTTGTGCTGTCTGTGAAACTACAGGTCAGTAAGTCAAAGTTTTATCCAAGTATGGATAGAATTGATAGCAGTTTAAAGAGGAGGATTATCAGTCCCTTGGAAAATGTAATGGAGGAAGTGGCAAACTTCCTTAACTGTGAATAGTGAAATTGGGCGTTGTGGATCCTTGCAGAATTGTTTGAAGGGATCAGTGACTATGTAGCTAAGATACAGTTATATGAATCAATCTTGAATTAAAAAAGACTATGGACCTTGATCAAATTTAAAAAAAAAGTTCTTGATGAGGATGCAAAGTCATTCGGGGAGTRGTAAGATAAAAGATGAGAAATAAGACAATGAAGCAAATAGTTGCTTCATGATGGAAAAAAGCTACCTGTGGATTTCAGCTCTGGATCTAAGACTTTTTCATATTGAGTAATAGCCTGGAGGAATTATAGTGTTGAGGTGTTGTATTTGGTGCTATATTCATATTAATAAATCTAAGCTAGCTTTGTAGCTGTAGAACTGTGTTATGAGACCAGAGCTCGGTGTTTTCAGACGGCGAGCATAGTTTGGGTTTGATGAAAGCCAAATGATGCACGTGGAGGGAAAATATTGCAAGTCRGTATAAACAGCGATGAGCTCTCGGGCTGACGTTACTTTAGAAAAGGACAGGAGACATAAAACTGTTAGGAGTTAATTTGCAAAGCGAATTACTTTATGTAATTCGACAATGTGTTGAAATCTTGAACAGTGTAACTGTCCCAATACAGCAAGCAAGAGTTTCATACACAGTGAGAAAGGGGAGAGACATCGGGGCATAGGAATGGGTATTCTGCTGGTAAAGGTGAAAGTCTTCAGTTTGGAAAAACAGGAGAGTAAGATGACAAACAATAGAGGTCTCTAAAATCCATAGATCACAGAGAAATGATGATTAGAAAATAAGAATAGCTATTTTTTGTAGCACAAGAATTAGGCCACTCAGTGAATAGAATTAAGCTTGCTACTTGATGAAAATTTAAGTGTCTGCTCAAGCAATGTATAATTAAATTGTGGAACTTAATTGCCACGTAAAAAATATGTGGGCTAAAAAGTGGCAGAAAAAATGTGAGTGGGTTAAAAGAGTAGTTAGAACCAGGTAGGCTTATATCCACTGACTGCGGAACGTGGTGGTGGAATGCAGCTCCTGGCGCTGAACTTGCTAGAAGCCAGGAGTTATTCCAGGCCTTCCAAGGTCAAGTGTTATTTACGTTTGCTGTATTTGGCTTGGTGAGGTAGTAGTTTCCTTCTTTCTGCCTCTTTTTGACCTCATGCTTTTTGATCTTATATTAAAAAGTGTACATTATCTCCAAGGTGCAGATACCTTCTGAATTTTGTAGTGTTTTATATCTGTTTTTCTACTGATAAAGTAATTGATTATTGTCATCGAAAAGAGGTAAACGGGTGTTAACACATCTATAACTCACCAGCTTTGGGCAGATTTACTTCTGTCCCACAATTTTGGCTTCTAACTGTGCTGTAAAGGGCAAGTTTATAAATGTATATCTCTTGATGGGAGATTTGAGAGAGGCTGGAGCCAGCCGGGACAGCAGCATGTGTGACTACTGTGGGCTTTTGCCTGCAAAGTCAGATGAGCTTCCCAGTGGAAGGGTGCAATAACGAAGGAAGCGATGTGCTCAGGAAGCTCTCTTTTTCTTAATCGTCAGCAGCTCTTAGGAGGTGATGTTCCTGGGGTTTTAAATTATTGATTAGATAGCTTGTTCCCCCTATGAAGTGGAAACCTGGGGAATCTGGCCAAGGTGTTTGGGCAGGGTTCGTGAAGGAGGCTCGTGGTGGCGCTGCGCTCTCCAGGACCACGTATGAGGCTCTCGCGAGCTGCTTTGGCTCCGCTGGGACACCACGAGCTCCAGACCCTCCAAGTTCCCCATCCCCTGAGCCCCAGGCAGAGGGGAAGGGAGCCCGAGCGTGAGGTACTCCTGTCGCTTGTACCAAAAACCCACAGATGTTTAGCAGTTTTTGGTGTGTGTACATGTTGTACTTAAATACCACTCTATGTCTTGTTCTAAATAGTGCATGTGGGAGTATGCGCGATACAAAGACATCCTGAAGCTTAATTTAACAGAAAGAAGTGCTACTAGAAATGTTAGATTTGCAAATGTGATGTACGTAAGTTAAGTATCTAATGGTTGGTTTGTTTTGCGTTGCTCACAACAGTAAAATTGAAACAAATTTAAAGATTACTTCTACACCTTATGCTCATCTAACTTTTTGTTGGGCTTTTTTTTGAGGCAGGGTGAGATAGAGGGATAATAAAAGGAGYATATTTAATTCCATTAAAGATAATTATAATGAAGGAAAGACTGAAAGAGAAGTATAAATAGTATGTGTTTCTAATCATATACATAGTTAATAAAGTGCACAGTCATGACATGCCAGACTTGAGGACAAATGGGCAACTCTAAATCTGACATCTAACCTTTTGGCGAGCGACATTGAACTCCTRAGAAAACACTTTGCTGGCTTATGTAGTTTTTGTAATGCTGGTAGTAATTGAAGTGAGATGGGCACTCTTAGAGTGGCATCACTTTCAGCCCCTGAAGAAATACAGCATAGGCTCCAGAAATGGAAGCAATGGTGTTAGCTGAGAGTGAGAGAAGACGTGCTGCAAGTTAGGAAAGGGCCCAACATCCCACGTGTGTTTGGCAGGGAACAGTATCTGCGAGTGTGGGCAAGTTGCCTTTTCTTCCCTGCTGTTTGTCTCCCCCAGTGCTCCAGGGGACCATGAGCTGGTTGGGCTGCACGTCTGGATGAGAGCTGCTGAGGCAAGCCAGGAGGGATTGGCACGTGTGCTCGGACACATCTAGGATATTCTTAGTGCGGCAGCAGCTGCTACTCTGTCTTGGGCTCAGGCTTAGAATTCATTTTAAGAACGACTGCCAGCATTTTCCCAAGGAAATGCGAGTGAAAAACAGTCCTGACAGATTATAGCTCTGCAACACTTTAATGAATTGCATTAGGTGAAGAAAGAAAGCCCTCCTTTATCACTGTGGCTTTTGTATGTCAGAATGCTGTGACCTGTTACAAATTATGGAATATTGGATCCTCTCGGACCGTGAAGCCCACGCAGATACTGCTCAGTGCTTTCCAACTGCTGGAGCTGTTACTGTCATCTTTTCAGTGGTGGCCACTGACAGAACTAGAGGAAACGTCCACAAGCTGAAGCACCAAAAGTTCTGCAGGAACTTAAGGAAAAATTTCTTGACAGGGAGGGTGACAGAGCTCTGAACAGGCTGCCCAGGGAGGTTGTGGAGTCTCCTTCTCTGGACGTCTTCAAACTCCACTTGGATGCAGTCCTGTGCCACATGCTCTAGGTGCTCTAGGCGTGTGCAGGGAAGTTGGGCTAGGTGATCTCTAGAGGTCCCTTCCAGCCTTAGGGATTCTGTGATTCCATCATCTGCTGTGTTAGAGCAGTGCAACTTGTGGCGAGGTTGTCCCTGCAAAGGTTGGGAGTAGCGAGGTTTACTTGGCTGCATCTCTGAACGTTAGCTGGAAAGATTTCTCCCTTGGATGCTGKCAGGCCTGCCTACCTCCATGTCTCTCTGCTGTTGCCTTGTGTCAAAATTGCTTGCAATCTGCTGAAGTTTAATTCTCTTATGTTCTTTTACTATATAAAAAAAGTTTATCACAATGAATGTTTTTTTTTTTATATGTAAATGTGGAGATACCATTGTGGACTGTAAGTATGTGCTATCCAGCACCCTCACCAGGTGAGTTTAARCGTTTTCCCATTTTAGGAAAACGTAGATACTTATTTAATTCTCATATCTCATATGGACAGTATAGTGAATGGGGAAAATCACACTTTCACTGGTGGAATGGTACTGTTGCGTGATGGGCAGAGATGCTGTTATGGAGAATGTTTATCCACGTTCTTAGGAGTGATGTTATCATAATCACCAGTAGAGTCACAGTTCCTGGTGAGGAGACTTTCAAAGGCATCAAGGCAGTTAAGTTTTCTGGGTAGTCTTGGAACTTCCCCTTTTATATGTGCTAAATTGTGATATTGTATCAAGAAAGTTTTAAATGCAGAGTAGAAGTGTTTCATTCTGAATTACTGTTTAGGTTGGAAACATCAAAGAAGTACTGTTTTTGTCAACCTCTTGGAACACCGTGTGCCTTATAGGCAACAGCGCCTGCAAGTGCCTGGGCTCCCATTTAGCAAGGAGCAGAGAAGGAAGGAAGAGTCAGTGAAGGAGCTGAGGAAGAAGGGGTGACTTTCCAGATCTGCACTCCTTGCAGAGTAGTGATTTCTGAATGAGGCCCATCTCATGTGGAAGTGTTGAGCTGCTCGGGAATGCTTAGAGGAGCCTTAGACAAAAATGTCATCTATCAAGCTGCACGTTTCTGAAAGTGTGTAATGGACACATGCATTGGTCTTGGTTTTTGAAACGTACTCTGTTTTATTTTTTTAATTGAGATGTCACATAAAATACACAGGTATACACCTGTGTGATATACATACATAATCATAGCCTGGAGAGCTGCAGTTCAGCTAGTTTAATAAATTCTTGAAATTCTTCCTCTTGATCAGGTTTAATTTATGTAACAATGAAAATCAAGTGAACGTAACTGTATCAATGTGTGTATATACTTAATATTTTAACTGATATTCAAAAGCTAAATCAGTCTGGGGTTGCTTAGAAGTCAGTTGCTCTTCAAAGTGGAAGTGCACCATGAAATTATTTCAAACCAGCGTTGGGTCATTCCGTAAAGTTATTTTATTTTAGTTGCATCGAGGACTCATGAAATCTGTCAGTGGGAAGGTGGCGTGAAATATTTATTACAGTCTTCCCAGCTTGTTTTGCATAGTTGGCTGAGCCTGCCAGAGTCTGTGGGACGCACATGTGTCGACAGAAGCATTTTGAGTGTTTTCTGTTCTTGACATGTTGAGTTTTGCCAACCCACCCAAGCTTTCAACCTTTATCCCATGTAGTACAGCAGTTCCTAGTTAGTGCTCGCTGTGGTCTTGGACTCTGTTGGAAAGCAGAGAACGTTTTGCCTGCCTCTTGAGTTTTCTTTGGAAAAGGCTGCTTAGAGACTATCCAAGTGTAATTTTCTGTACCTTTGGGAAAGGAGATAAAAGGGAAGGGAACCACTCTTATCCCTGACTTCTTTCTTCACTCTCTTCTGTTTTCTTAGGTTATGTTTGAATTCCTAACGTAATCGTGCTGTCTCATGTATACATTTTTTGCATGTGTTGTACATAGAAGAGTGTGTATTCCGCTGCTGTTGGATCATCAAAATAAAAATATATTTTTTTAATCTACCAGTGCTAATAACTCMCAGTTACAATACATTATTTTTCCCCTTTCCCTCTCTCTCAGTGATTGATTAAAAAAAAATAATTTTCATTCACATGAAATGTCTTTTCRTTTTTTATTAAATGGAGGTGAAGGAATGGAATTGCAAGCTTGGATTACAGCACAATTCAGAAAACAGATGATGGGAGACTCTGCTCCGCTTGTTATTTGTCCTCTATTTGGATGGTTATCCTCTACTTGCCTGATTTCAGGGCCCTGAGTTCAAGTCCTTTCTGTTCTTCAGTCACATCAGGGCACGACTGAAATCCTGGACAGAAAATACTAGTTAAACCACAGAATGTGAGAATAAAGCTCAACAGTTAAGGAGCTCCCTAGGAAACTTTATTTTTTTTCCTTTCTATTTCCAATGTTTTGGTAAGCCGTGCAGCAGAGAGCTTTCCTGGTGTCTTTCTACCTTTCTGTGTTTTGTAGCAACAATGATAAAAGCTGTTTCTTCCCACTTTTATTGTTGCAGTTTCTTGCCTGTGTGTTGATCCTGCTTTGTGTTAATTACAGCAGCTTCCCTTGCAGTTTGTCTGTTTTGCTTGTTTCTTTCTTCTTCTCTTTAGCCGCACAGCTTTTAAAATTGTCCTTTGATTTGTCAAAGAAGTCTTTGATTTACCTTTTCTGTGTCAGATTTAAGATTTAGTTTACAAGTCTATTTTTTTCTGTTTTTTTTTTTTTTTCCTTTTTGTGAATGTCACTTCATCTGAACTGCTGTAAAAGCAGTGCATATTTTCTCTGTGCAATCTGGTCTTTCAGTTATTAATAACTTTGCCAAAGTGCTTGCTCTGGTGAAACTTTGCAGCTTCCAGCAGTTTTTTAGTGGTGCTTAAAACACTCTTCTGATCTCATGGTTTAACAGCACCTTCCGATGGCCAACCTTGTTGTGCAGTCGTTTGGCCAGTGTCCTCCTTATGTCCTGCAGATCTGCAGATACCTGTAGGTAGCATCTGAATCATACTGCTAAAGTGCATGTGCATGAATTCCTACCTGGAAATACCTCTTGAATCAAATTGATGGATACAGTAGTATTTTTCATTTTTAAAAAATATTTTCTCTAGCTGGAGCCAGTTATGCTCTTTTGGTCATTGCTAATGGGCCAGCAGCTACTGATCAACTGAGGTTCCCCACATTTTTCAAATATGTAATTGAAATACAATGTATGAGTTTTAACATGTGTCACTGTATGTTCCTCTTTGCATTTTTTACCTTCAGTGATCTTTTGCCGATAGACTATAAATCTCTTTTAATGGTACATACAAAGGGCTGTTGTAAGCAGAAACATACTGCTTTTTTTTTTAATAGGTTCTCTCTATRCCTAAAATCTTGCTGTGTTGTGTTCAAGTTACATAAGAGGTGCATTGATGAGATGTAAGCCTACATGGCTACAGCTACAAATGAAATAATCCTCCTCTTAGCATCGTCAGTTATATCATRTACTTTTTGTTTCAGTAATGAGTCCTCATTAGTTTGAGCTACTTTTGTAAGAACAGTTCCCATGACAGCAGCTGTTTTGGGAGGTTTGGGGGCTGGTGATAGAATCCTTAAAAAGAAAAAAATATCACATTAAAGTTAAGGCATTTGCTTGGCATTTTGCTCTGAGTCAGCAGGTGCTGGAGCTGTTGAGCCTCTGTTCTTATCCAAAGTGTTCTGAGTGTCTTGAAGCAGAAGTCCTGGTCTATGACRCTGATATGGAAGATAGGCTTTAATAACAGAATATCCATTAATGATATTTTCAAGTTTCATTTTGTAGTTTTATGGTTCAGCGCTGTTTTTGCATGGTGATAAAGTGAGATTTTAGAGCGTGAATTGAGGAATATTAATTGTCTCCTTCATGAGTACAGCTGATAAGCTAAATTAGGTGATTAAAAATGATTAAAGTTATACTTAGACTACTAAAAATATAGTCTATCTACCATATTACTTAGTTCAGCCTCAATAAATCAACTTTTAAGTGTCATTAGTAGAAAGAACACACCAAAGAATCCTGCGAGAAGGTGTTTTGAGGTTTAGCTTTCCTTTCAGGTACTGACAGTATTGCAGTAAAGCCCAGGTTGTTGCAGTAAAGCCCAGGTTGGAGCAGGGCCTCCACGGAGACCCTTGGTGCTGCTCTTACCCACTGCGTTAACACGGGGCTGTGTCCTGAGTTGGCCCAGCTGGCCCAGGGCCTCCTCTCAGCCGCCCCTCGGGAAGGTTCTTTCTTCCCGTAGGTTCAATGAGATTCCTGCTGTTTCCACCTGTATCCCTTGCACCTCAGTGYTTCACTATAAATCCCTGAAAACCCYCTTCGGTKCAAGCTCTGGTTTCATCTTTGTGGAACTTCCTGACGTTTCTGTTAGCCAATGAACCAGCAGTTTAAGTAGGAAGAACACCCCTTATCAAGCAGTTATGTTGAAAGAAATTGCGTTTTTGTGCTGCTGTGAGCTGCTCTGGTGTGTACTGCAAAAGTTACTGTAGTGTAAGGTATTCTCTGATTATGGAAAACATGACACACCAGCGGTGCGTATTAAATAAACAGCCTGCTAAATAAGGTGCAGATAATCTGAAATGCCTTTTCTGAGTGTGTGTGTGTGTGTGTGCGTGTGTGCGTGCACTTATTTTGAATCTTCAGAAAAAGTGATTTAGTTCACAGCAGAGTTTCTGAGTAAAACTAATGATGTTAGTTCCTGCATCTCAAATGCTTTGTCAAGTATCTGTGAATGACATAAAATAGTGTGAATTAGTGTGAATTTTATTTTTATAGTGTGGTTAAAATATTAGAATATCTCATAGGCATTTTGATCTTTAAAACTTTGTTCTACGCTCCCCAAAACTTTATCTTTTTTATAAGCTTTTCACCTAAGCAATATTAAACTATCTGGACCGTAGGAGAGGTTGTGTTTTCCTCTATGGGCTCAGTCTCCTGCCCTGATGACCATTTTTTTCTCAGGTATCTTTTCCTCTCTTGCTTGAGTGTGATAGGGTCTTAAGAAGGCCTGTGTTATGTCAAGTTTCGTCTCATAACGTTAGCACACGTGTTCAGTTAGGACTTTAATGCAAAGGTGCTCACATTTTGGAAGAGTTTTTTAATAGTTCTTCCTGCAGGATGGTGTCTCTGGTAACTGAAAGGGGCAGAATGTAGTCAAAGCWGATGAGAGGGCATTTGTTACTATAATATGTAAAATCTTTGCGTTTTTTACTTTTCTTCTTGCTCTTATAATAACTAGAAACAGTTGCTGAATTAAGCGATAGTACAAATGAAACAGAAGTATTAGATAAATAAAATGGCAAGCATGTTTTTAGGTTTTGGAGCCTAGTGTATTTCCTGAAAAGAAAGATATAGTCCATTGATGTTCATTTAAATTGAGGAAAAATAAAGATCAAACGTCTTTAGTGAAATTTCTAGAGCTCCAGAGGGGATTATTGACTATACCCAAGATAAAAGCATCCTGAACTGTGACACAAAAAATTCTTAGCAATTGAGTTGCAAGTGCAAAAGGGAATGCACCGGTATGTATAAGAGGAAGTTACAGTGCAGAGTTTTAACTGGAGGTGGCCCTGTGTGTGAAGGAATTGCATGTTCAGAGGCTGTGAGGAGTTTGCTGTGATGGTGCGTGGAGGCTCCCTTGGGGTTGYTTCTGGCTCCACGTGGAAGTCCTTCAGTGGAGCCAGGAGAGAAGGGTTTTGCGAAGTGCTTGAAAGGAAAACGAGTGGGTTTTTTTCTTGCTTCTTTGCCTTCCCCTGAAGCAGAATGCACAAAACTTGTCTTTCTTTTGGGTTAATATGATATATATTTGTTGGCAAAATAGTAAATATTGTATGTGCTTGTTTCATATTTACAATTGAGAAAAAAATGTATATACAAACATACACATATATATATAAAAATACAAATACATAAAATATAAAATACATGTGTGTGTGTGTGTGTACATATATATATTCCCAAATAGGATATTCAACTAGCATAAAATTCACTTCAGAACTGAAAAAGAGCAGCTCCCAGCTGAAATAGCAGCTGTGCAGTTCCCGTCCGGGCAGTTGCTTCAGGATGTATAACGACTTGGTTGAGAAGCTGCATCCTGTGCAGCCCGGTTTGGGTAAAGCAACTGCAGCGTGTAAAGGCGACAGTTTTTTGTTACTTYTTATGGGGACAGTTTGAGTCATGTGTATGGCACTTTGGATAGTACAGGCGTGATCATTTAAAGAGTCAGTTCTGGAACACATTTCACTTGTTTTTCCTCGGGATTTTTTTTTTTCTTTGGAAAACTATGTCTCCATTTCTTCMATCATGCTCAGTTCAGTTTTCCTTAAATGTTTTACTTGGAAGTTAGTAGTGCTGCTAAGATTAAATATGTTGCACTATTAGATTTCTTTTTTTTTTCTAAAGCAAATGTTAATGTATAATTCTGCCTGCCTGCCTTAAAGGCTGAGGTTGCTATTATTACCCTTTCAAAAATTGTCAACTTTTTGGTAGGAGTCACTTACAGTGATGTATAGTCACTTATAGTGAATGAGCTCTTTTTTTACACAGAAGTTTAGAGCTGGCTTTGCAGATCCAAGAAGCTTAAGCCAAGCCTTTCCCCGTGCCCAGCTTCCCTTGCTCAGTGTCTGCCATCGATCCTGATCCCGATCCTGCTCTGCCCTTTGCTTTGCAGGTCAAAGCTTCTCTCCTGATAATCTGTTTCCGAACACATCTGATAGCTGGAGTCTGGCTAGGAGGCTGAGAGTAAGACAAATAAGCAGGGGTGATTCTGCAGAATGTCCTCCCAGTTTTAAACTCTCTGGGACTCGGGAGTTTTCTCAGCTGGAAATTTTCTTTGTATCAAATAGATTTTTTTTTCCCCCCATTTATCTATGTGGTTGTTTTYTAAACCCATGTAAAATCTCAGCAGCAACAAATCCGGAAGAAAGATATACTACAACTTTACAGTATGGTGTGGGAAACAGTCTTGTCTTAAGTTCATTGAATCTGACACTTGCTAATACAACCACATTGAATAACAAATGCCTTTTTATTGCCTTGATATCACTTGTGACTGAATAGATCAGTTAAATCTCAGCCTTTTTTAGTAGTGAACAATCCTGTTCTGTGTAGCTACTCTTTGAAAGGAAGGTGTTGGTACCTTGGATCTCTGCTGCTGTTGTCATACGAAGGAGGAAACAGGAGGTCCCGAAAGCTGGGAGTGATCGGAAAAGGAGGAGGAGAAAGAGGAAAYGAGGACAGCTGCTTTGCGGATCCATGTGGTTCAGTCTCTGTCATTACAGAAGACAGCACATAATGACGTAGGACTTGTGATGCAGATGTGGCACTAATTCTGCAAAAAGATGAAAGAAAGACCATTAAGAGTTTATTAAGGTAAATACAGCACACGATACCTTAYATCAGAGTTTCAAAATTGCAGATGCCTGGCCTTGGATATGATGCCTTCAGCCCTGGAGCTGCTTGTGAGTTTGGGTGAAAGAGTATGAACAGGCATTGAACTGCCTGCCATATGAAAGAGTATGAACAAGGGTATGAACAGGCATTTGCAGCGTAGGTTATAACATGTGTGTGAGACTCGGTGGCTGGCTGAGTGTGCTCCCGAGCCATTAAGCACGCCAAGTAAGAGGATGAGTTTCGCCATGCATCTCTCTCRGGAGATGCTTTACCCGCTGCCTGTGGGCCCCGCTTGCTGGAGGAGCTTCCCGTTTGCCTGTGGTTCTTGGGYCCCGCTGCGGCGCCGGCACCGCGGCCACTGTGGCTGCTGACCTTGCCCACTGGCCACCAGCGCCGAGTTGTTCCCCTTGTGCGCAGTGTCCGTGCGCATGTCCTGCCCTGCCCAGCTGCTCTCTGTGCTGCTCTGGGGGACTTGGTGTCTTTGAGACAGAATCACAGAATGTTTCAGCTTGGAAGAGACATCTAGAGATCATCTAGTCCAACTCCCCTGCTCCAGCAGGGGCACCCAGAGCAYGGSGTACAGGGCGACATCCAGGCGGGTTTGGGAGATCTCCAGAGATGGAGACTCCACAACCTCTCTGTCAGATTGGTCTGAAGTTGGCGGCATGATCAGAGTGAATTGATGCGACCGGGGTGCTAGATAGACTCCAGGAATACTGTAATTGTTGTTGTATTAAGAGTGACTGAATGCAGCTACGTTTTAAAAACTTCTGGATTTATTTACCAAAACAGCAATAAAAGAAACTAAATTTGATGTGAAATGTTTTGTTTCTTCTCAAGCAAAGATGAATTTGTTTTTTTCAAAGCCTTGAAAAGGAAGAAAAAATGTGACCAAAGTGTTTCCTCTTGCAGTCCCTGCAGTTTCTTCCCTGTAGTTTCCTCTTGCAGTACAGGGGCTGGGCTATTTCCATATAGGCAAGTGGATATACTTCTGGCCCCAGGATTTGAATCATGTTTTCGCTCTTCCAGTGGATCACCTTGTCTACTAATGTGCAATATATACTATGATCTTTCTGCTGTTCCTCCTTCTGTAAATAGTCAGATTTCTTTCAAGTTGGCGCTGCCTTCCAGGGGTGTCACCTCTTAGGCTCAGTGAGTCACCCTCATTCTTTTCTTTGTCACTAGGAGTATTTTGACAAGTGGAGTGACTCCAAATGAAGGAACGGATGAAAGCTCCATTACCTGGCTAGGAAACCGTGGAGAGATGCTGGTGTTCATGCATACAGATTTTGATTTGTATTCTGATTTTTGTGCACCATGTTATATATTGTGCAGTTACATAAATACTGCATTGATTTGTCACTATGAAAATGTGCAGCTGCAGCAGGATGTTTCACATCCTCTGGTCATGGTTTTAGAGGTAGAAACCAGGCTTRTTTCTCAAGATAGATTGAAAGCCACCATTTCTTGAGAGGCTTGTGAAGTAGATACGATTTCAACGGCTGCACAAAGAGCTTTATCAGAATTAATCAAATAAAATGAACTAAAATGAGTAAAAAGAATCCTCTTACTATTTYGTTTATAGATTTCCAGCTGTCACTGACAGATATTTATTCTCCAAAGCGCTAGAGAATAATTTTGAAGAAGATTCTCTGTTTGATAGTGAGATATAGAAAACAAGTTTCAGAGCMGCTCCTCCTGACTGCAGCAGTGCCCTCAAAGTAAGGAAAATCGTATGGCTCAATCTAGCATTGCAAATCCTGCCTTTTCCCAGTCGGTAAGATGAGAGAGCAAGACCTATCCTAGCTCGGTCACGTAGTCCTGTTCTCCCAAGGATTTGGAAAGCAGAAGAGAGGAGCTTCCCTGCTGCCTTCACCCTGCTGCATTAAGTTCTCTCTACCAGCTTCTGTCTTAAATAGCCAAGATGCACTGCTTTTGTGGTGCATGTGTCTGTGCAGATTTGTAAGGTAAACACAGAGATCTGGGGTTATGTCATATGGATATATGGACATATGGATATATTCATATATATCAGCAATCAGGTTTATCTTAAGTAGATATAGGGGTGTGATTACATGTGCAAAGGTGACCAAATCACATGGGTGAAGAAGCTGTGCTGGCTGTGGGGACAGCAGGATGCTGCCTGGCTCAAGAGAGAGCCTGTTGATAAAGCGACTGTTCTCTGAGCAAAAGTGTGTGGACAAAGGCAGTGTGTGACAGCAGTATGTTGAGTTATGTGGCATGTTGAGTTACGTGGCTCTTTGGCCAGGCCTCGAACCCGAAAGCCAAATTTGCTCTCACCAATATATAGCTGYCCTTAACTTCTCAATGGCCACTAACTTAATAGCCTTGCTGAGGACAGAAGGTGACTCTTGGTCTTGTTACTGGTCTTCTGAAAGAGATGGGGACAGTCGTGTTTGGAGAGGAACCTGAGACTTGCCTCATGAGTCACTTGTTCTGTGGAGGGAAAGTTGATGGAAACTTAAAGAAACCAGTGAAGACAAGAGAAATATTTGAGTGTAGAGTTGAGCAGTAAGAGATTGATTCTGTCCTTATGTTTACACGGGCCATCGTTACCCGTTGGGGATCTGATTAACATGTATAAGTTCATGAAGGGAGAATGTAGGGAGGAAATGGCCATGCTSTTCTTAGTGGTGGCCAGTCACAGGACAAAGGGAAATGGGTATAAGTTGAAACACAGGCAGTTCCATCTCCAGGTGAGGAAGAACTTCTTTCCTGTGAGGGTGACAGAGCTCTCCTTCTCTGGAGGTCTTCAAAACCCGCTGGATGCCACCCTGTGCCCCGTGCTCTGGGTGTCCCTGCTGGAGCAGGGGAGTTGGACTAGATGATCTCTAGAGGTCCCTTCCAACCTTGAACATTCTGTGATTCTGTGATACTCRCAATCTGAGCGTGCATGAAGGYAAAAAATCCTGTGCCGTGATGTTTAGGTAGACATTTACAGCTTGTCAGTGGGATACAAAGCTGGGAGAAGGGAAATGCTTTAGGTTTATTCCTTTGTTTAAGTCAGAGCAAAAATGTTTTCCTGTGCCTGGTGTGAATTAGAGAGCCCCTGGTTCAGCTGAGATAGAAGCAGAGGTTTGGGGACCCCTCGAATCAGAGTTTCCCCAAGCGCAGAGCTGGCAACTCTCCAATGCGGAGCTCGGAGTTTGTGAGAAAATATGGATTTCTTGGAGGGAAAACCTGTGCGGTTATTTCAAGCTGGGCGTTCAAAATTAATGTTTGTCTTTTTGACACATTTAGTCAAAATCTAGCTGTGCTTAATCCCTTATGTTGAAAGGGAGGTAATATCATCCCACCTGGGAGAAGCACTTGAAGGCAGATTTAATTATTTCCTAGTGTTCACTTGGATTCTCCAGTGACAATATCCTAAGCAGGAATAGAATAGGAAAAAAAAAAAAAAAGCTTAAGATTAAGCTAATAATTTAGTATCAGCTTTAAATACTATTTTTTTGTGTGTGTGTGTAACTAAAAGAAGTTGTGATGTTGCCTGTGCCCAAAGTGAAGTCAGCGTTGTGTGGAAATGTTGTAATTTCATGAGAGACTAAACTGTAAATAGCAAAAGATCATTTGTTTGTAGTGACAATTTGACTGTAGTGTTTGTATTTTCTAGCCCTTTTGGTATTGCCTTTGGAACCTCAGTGTGTATTTAATACGCTTTTTATGTGCTGTTGTAATAGATGGTTTTGAAATCAAGCTGTAGATTTTTGATATTATCCATTTGGATAAATTAATGGGAGTATTATTTTCTTTTCCTGAATTTTGTATGTCTACATGTTAAGGTAGTGTTGTAAAATTGATGAGGAAAAAAAAAGGGAGGCAGTGCAAGACAAGAGAATTGTTTGTTTTTGCAGTGTTCATTCAATGACGCAGAATGGAGACTGGCCACAGTGGTGGCCAGTGATAGGAGAAGAGGTAATGAGTAGAAGTTGAAATGCAGGAAGTTCCATCTCCATGTGAGGAAGAAGTTCTTTCCTTCCTCTTCCACCATTACCCTGTGAGGGTGACCGAGCCCTGGAACAGGCTGCCCAGGGAGGTTGTGGAGCCTCCTTCTCTGGAGATCTTCTAACCCACCGTGTGCCCTGTGCTCTGGGTGTCCCTGCTGGAGCAGGGGGGGTTGGACTAGATGATCTCTAGAGGTCCCTTCCAACCTCAACCTTTCTGTCATTTTGTAGTTACATTATTGTTGTTAACTGACTATATACTGTTTGCTGAAAATTTGAGTTACAGAGAATAGGAACTTAGGTTGGCATCTCCTCAGGGAAAAAATGTTATGTTTTGTTTCTCTTAAAATTGCCAATATATAAGCAGAAAAAAAGTGTCACTATATGTCAGTAGGACATATAGCTCATCTGTAGAAGTGACTGAAATTTTGCACTGAAACTTTCACAGTTGCTCTCTTGGATAGAATGCTGTAGTACCAAATACAGGACTGAATTTGCAGCTGCTGTCTTGTTACAAATTTAGTTATGGCAAGCAGTTTATGAGGAATAATAAAAKAATAATAAGAGCTTCTATCAAGTGGAATAATAAGAGATTCTATCAAGTAAATACTTGATATATAGATTATGTAGAGAGACAATCAGTGTAGTTCTGGCAGGGGGACTTGTCAGAGCTTTTCTCAATTTTACTAGTAACTTTTTGAAATTTCTCCATTTGTAAATTAATGTGAAACATTATTATGTGCTTTTTTTCTTAAAACAAGAAAATGTGTACCTTGTGATTCTTTCCAGGTGTGTGTTGCACATAAGGCACGCTGTCCAAAACTGTAAGGCTGGAAATGTACAATGAGAGTTCAGAACAATAGTCTGATAACTAGCTGAGCCTTGAACTTTGGTTGATGGTTTTTCGATGGTTTAGGTTGAGAACGGTACGTGAGATGTTTCATGATCTCTGGCTTTGCCGTGTATATCGTTTTTTAGCTTTTTTTTTTTCCTTTTAATGATTTCTAAAATCAGTAGTCGTAGGTAATAGACATTTACATTGTGATCCTATTGTAGTATTTATGGAGAAGTATTCTTGGTTGCCATCCTTTCTGATGGTAAAATATTTGATGCTGGAATAGMGTGCAAGGGCTTTGTGGCTGTATGTGTGTTGTCAGCTGTGAGCTGCTGCACTGTGTGTGCTTGGAGGTCATTATATCCATAGGTGACATAATTCGGTCATCCTGRCTGAGCACCACCTCACCTCTGCACGCTTTCTGAGTCTGTTCTAGCATCTGCCACCAGTGCTGCAGATGTGAAAGAAGCAGTAAGTAGCAATTTCCCTGTCATTACCCATATATAAAAATATATATATAATCTATAATCTTTATATATTTTGTGAGCCAACAATTTCAGCTATCAAGCTGGAAGATAGTAAAATAGTTCATTGCTTCTTCAGGTATGTGCGCAGCAAGATAGTCTGTAACCCAGCTGTTCTCAGGGACTTGAATAGGAAGCCGTTTAGTGAAACTAAAACTTGAAACTAAAACTCAAAAGTTGGGTCCTTCTACTGCAAGGACTACTTTGGCACACAGCAAACCTTAGGGGATTTCTCAGGTTTTGTGTGTGTGTGTATATATATAAATAGAGAGGAAGAGTTTATATTTCATTYTGTGACGCACTGAAAGGCTGTCTTGCAGTTATTTTCAAGTATTAGCTAAGTACTACACTTCAGAAAGTGTAGCTCTGGTTTTGATGCTTGCTTGCAAGAACACACAGCACAAGTGCTCCTGCACCAGACACAAGGCTTGATTCTTCTAGCCAGATTTAGTTGTGTAACAAATTAGATGCCTCTGTTGAGTTAGTTACTCTACGTCTTCGTTAAATTTGCAGAAATAATTACCTCCAGCAGGCCATTCATCACTTTCTAAGTTAGGCATCCAAGATAAGAAAGATAAATTGCTATGTTGACAACCAGTAGAGCCAGGAGTGACTAGTTTGGACTTGCATGTCCGGCTCAGCCTCCGCCACTGGGGTCGCTGCGTCCCTCCGAGCTGCTCGGGTGGCACCAGTTTCCCTGCAGCTGGTTGCTTTCTATGTCTAGCAGTCATTTTTTTATTTTATTATTTTTAACTGCAAGTCAGACCTTACTGTGTGTTTTATTTGAGGCTTGGGGTTTGGATGAGTTGCTGCTGCTTGCTTCACCTTTTCATTCCTGAGACCCATTTTACTGGGTCAGTGGCAAGTTCAGAAAGTCTTCCTTTTCACCCAAGGAGCTTTGCTTTTTTATGGGTTGTTTAGACCATAGCTAAGATGAGTGTGCATTAATAAGTAATTTCTTTAACTTGCTTTTTTTTTCCTGACAATGGCAGACATTATTAATTGTTTCTGCTTTTTAATTATGTTTTTAATTATAGCAACAGATATAATAAATCACTGTATATAAAACAAATGTGCTTTTTCCTGTGCCTTTTCCTTGGAGKACACAGAGGAAGATAACAGAGAATGTGCTCATGCATGTCGTTTGTGCAGTATTTCTAATTCCAGGCTTAGTAACTTGCTTTGAATGTTTAGTGGCTGATTAAAAACAGTACAAATTTTGTTCATCAGAATACTCCTTTTCTGCATCTGAGTGCTTCCTGACCTTTAATTCATTCTTCCCTTCAGTGTGCTTGCGAGGCAGCAAAATAGAGCAGAAGGATGTGCAAGGAGTTGGGTCTAGCCAGAGGCTGCGGAGGACAGAGCTGCTCCCTATGGAGAACTATCTAAACTGACCGTGTCGACTGACTTTATACTGACATACCTTGAGTTTTGGCACGTTGCTGTTGTCTTTGAGTACCCTGATTTCTGATATGGGACGGGAGCACAAGAATGTAGTCTGAGCTGGAGATTTTACGTACTTTCTTTATGGAGTAGTTCTTGGAAATGAATTTATTTTTAAAGGAGGAAACCCTGAAGCTTATAGAATGTAAAAAAAAAAAAAAAAAAACGCAAACGTAGGCTGCTCCGATCTGTAGAGACCACACAAGAGATCGTGCTGTTAAAATTGCTGTGTATTATGGGTTGAAAAAGTAGGACTACTTCTTGCCAAACTATTAGTAGCTCATTGTGTCATGACTCTGTTAGTATTGTGGTTGGTATGTGGAAATAGTCAGCTATGAATGAAGCAAGCACTTGTGTCACAGTGTGTTTTCACAGTTTGGATTTGGATATTTTTAGTTTCTCTCCCRTGGTTTAAGGTTCAGCCAAATGTGAAAGTTTCAGTTCTCAGCTACAGTGGCCTGAGGGAAATGGCAAAGCTGGGCAGGGGTCCGTGGCACCGTCTGTGGAGGGGCGGGTGCTGTGAGCAGGGGCGTTTGCCGAGAGACTGCCGGGGGAGAGAGACGGGCTGCCAGCAAAAATGGGGGTGATAAATGATAAATTCATAAACCTTGGAAAAAAAAAAAAAAACGTAAAGTCTGTTGTACCGTAGCAAGTGTTCCGAGGATGTAACTCCTGTTCCAGCCCTTGTGTGTGAAAATAGGAAACGGCTATTCCAAAACCTGGAGCAGTGTCCTGCAGTGGGAGTGTCACTGATGCAAGTAGGACCATCAGGACCGTCAAAAATCTTTTCCCCTAAGTCAGGTAATTCTGCAGAGCACTGGTTCAAATCCAGCTCTGCATGAATCTTGTATAAGTTAATGAGATTTTTGAGTTGAATACTGGATGTGAAAGCTGARAATTAGAGTTGGTAATATCACAGTTCCCAAGGATCTGTTAAAATTTGGAAAATGCAGCGGTTCAGGGCGTTAGACACTGCTGTGGTGGTGGGAACCCCCATATCTCCCTCCCTCAGCCCAGGGTGCTTGCGGGAGAAGAGAGACTAGAGAACTTAGTTAACTTAGTTAACTTAGTTAAAATTCCACTGAAGTTCGGTTTTCTTGCTGAGATGTCTAAACTTTAAAGGCTTTTGTGTATTGAGGAACGAAATTTGTTATATCCTGTGGCTCCCTTCTCAAAGGGAAGACCATTCCGTGTGCACTGTCACTGCAAGCCCAGCTCCCTGACTGTCAGAAGCAGTTGGGCTTGCTGTTGCAACTTGCTGTTGCCTCATAATTTCTGCTGATTTTGGATCTGTTCCCATGTAGATTTTGAGGAGAAAGTAGCTCCTTCTTCAGCCTGCAAAATTTGAAGTTTTWTTTCGGTGTTCTACAAGTTTTTATTTATATATTTTTCAGCTCAAACCATGGCCCTCTTCAGAACACCGTTGTGTGGTGTTCAGGTTTATACTAACCCCATGTTGGGCTGGCCATGTACACGCTTTCCCCAGGCTGGCCTTGTAACTCCGAGCCATTTACACGCGTTYGGTCAGCTCAGGAAGAACCCTCCATAGCGGTGAACGTGCTACCAGGTAGAACTGCTTATTCAACACGAAGTTGTGCTCTAGTGCCCTGTGTGTGGAGATGGGGCCAGTTCTCTGTATGAGCTGTGGTCAGTGAGTTGGGGCCTACCGGGTTCCTGAGCCTTGGGGTTGCTCTGCCCTTCTCCTTGGAGCCACATAGGGGTGACGGCTTTGTCGATGCCACCGCTTTGTGGGAGGGTCCAGGAACTTTAAAAGCACTTTGAGAATCCCTTATGGAATTAAGCGGTCCATGTAGAAACAAATCCAAATACGTGTTCATCGCTGCGTTAGGAGGTCCCCTTGGAAGTGCAGTAGCAGTGATATTGCAGCTATAGCATAAAGTGAGATATTTAGAAAGAGGCAACAAAGTCTGGGGCGAAGGAGAGGGAGCGAGTGACCCTTTGGGCCCGGAGTCCTTGCGCTAGCTTTTACTTGTAAGTGCAATGCAAGATAAACCCTAAATGGCTGTAGATACAGTGATTCTGGATCTGCTGTTAAGCTTTTGCACTCCAGACCTCTTGAGGGAGAAGGGACTTGAGCACCCAAAAGGCAGAGGAAGGAGAGAATGGTTCAGCTGCCTAGAGAAGGCAGCAGGGGCAGCCTTGGCTTGAGCACCCTGTGTCTGTGCGAGGATGGTTCCCCTTAGCGTTCGGGAGCCCTTCTTACCCGGTACCTGGATTCTTTCTGGGATATTGTGGTTTAGTTTCATCTGTAAACTGTTTATCTGTGTGTCGAGTCGCTCAGATGGGATTGCTGCGACGTTCAGTRCCTTTACTCCAGGATCATGATAAATTTTGCCTCCGTGAACACCGCACCTGAGTGTAAAATTGTGCAATAATGTTCTGAAATGCCATGCCATGAACTTGCTTACGCTTGATAGAAAGGGGATAATYGTCGTTGCTGTGCAGGTGCATCCAGCTACACAAAGCAACAGGATACACTAGAAATAAACCTGCTTCAGGTAATTCCTGCCTGGTGAGAACAGGAATAGCCCTTGGCTCAGGCTGGGCTATTCCCAGATGTTTTTTTTTCATGTGCTGTGAGAGGATGGGTGAGAACTACTGTATTTAATGCCCTTTGACGGAAAGCTTCAACGGCGTCCTCCCAGGAAGGATGGGAAGCCCATCTGCTTCCAGGAGAAAGGAGTACAAAAGGGGGCAAAACCTCCCGAAACCTCAGTGAATTTGTAAAAAGTGGGTTTGGGAAAATGTGCTGAATGACCTAAGAAGCTTACAAAATAGCTTTTGTGACCCAAGACAGCATAATATGCAGCTTCCTTAGATAAAGGAAGGGAATGGATCCACGTCTGGTAGCTGAAGGTGTTTGTAACTGCGGGAACTAACTCTCTGCTGCTCTTTCAATGGTAAAACACCCATAGGAAGGGCTTGGAGCTGCTGTGGAGAGGCTTCACCCTGGATTTGGCCACTCCAAATAGCTATTCCCATCCTATGGAAACACACATCCTTCATTGCACTGGCCCAGCTGCCTGTGCTGGTCACAGTGCAAGATCTGCCGGCGGCTCCTTGGGCACCTTCCTGCCGGGAGAGCAGCCCGGGCACAGGCCCTGCAGCCGAGGCACACGTGGCTTCACCCTCCAGCCCAGCCCGAGGGCCTCAAGTCTCCAGATTCCATTGAATACATTGGTCCCATGGCATGGAAAGAGCTTCTGGGCAGCAGCTAGCTGCAGTCTTGTGTCTGTCCACATTAATCTGGCATGTGACGTGAGCGGTGACTRGCAGCTTTCATGGGAAAGGTGTCAGGAGCCGTCGTGCCACAATTTTTCTTTTCTTCAATTGATATAAGAAACATGTGTATATTCTAGAAGAAGGCAATTTTTTATCCCTTCCCTCTAATAATGAACAGGTTAAGAGAGGAATCTTACATACGAAGTACTTCTACCTTCTCATTTTATTTCTTTGATCTATTCATCTGGATTGTYTTGGTGCAGATTATGCTAAAATTACTGGTTTGAAGTTGCTTAACAACATTCCTTCCTGAATGCCTGCTCTTCAATAGGTGTAAAACTGAATGATTTCTATGCAATGCTTTTGTAAATGTGACAGCATAAAGACACTGGCAGCAAAGATGGACAGGCTTTAGCCCATGTTACTGTCCCTTCTGTTTTCTTTTTGGTGTGGAAATGAGAATGTTAAAAATCAGACTGATGTTGCATTCTGTAAACAGTTGGATAATTCTCTTTTTTTTTTTCTRTTTTCTAAGCAAATGTAATCTTTGGCAAGCAAAAACAAGCACGTTTAAAAACAAGACCCAATAAAGCATCAGAGGTAGTCAAAAAGCTGTAGCCTTGTATTTTTAATATAAGTTTTGTTCTTTTAGGTGTATGCTTAAGAGAGATTGCACTTGATGCAGGCACAATTGTTTGTGTGATGAGGAACTATTTACCAGTAGGAGACCATAGCAAACCTGGAGGGTTGCAAGCACTTCAGGAGATAAGTCTTTAGTGTTTGAAATGATCTTTGAAAATAGTGTGGAACTGAAAGACACTCTGAATAAAAGGAATGTTTTTCAGTGARGGTATTGCAGTTTGTGTGCCTGTGAATAGGTAGGATTCATCAACTGTGTAAAGATAACGACTGCTTAAATAGCAGTTTTGCAACAAAAGATYGAGTTTTTTAAAAATTATGTATTTCTACTGTATGTTGCATACCACACAACCTGCAATAGCATGCTTTGAATGGGATAGAGAAGGCAAATGTTCTGTTTTTCAGTCAGGGGTGATGAGGTGGGATCCCTGGAAAAGTCCTTTGCTTTTTGTGAGTGCCGTCAAGCCTGGGCTGGCAGCAAATAAACAAAGCCTGGAATGGTTTAMATTTAAAAACAAACAAACAAAACCTAAAAAAGTCTGTCTTCGTATATATGCAAATTACACTCTCCTTATTGCTGTCTATGATATTTAAAGGGTTTCCGCGTGGTCCTGAACTTGTACCTGACTCCCCAAGAAGGAGACAAAACGACTTGTGTTTGCACTTACCTCTGCAGAGTGCATTTGGCTAAGTTTATTCTGCTGTAGAATTTGTGGGTGATGTGATTTGTGGCTAAAAAGCCACAAATAGTAGCACTAAGTAAAACACTATGCCAGAAACACTGCACTTACACAAACTGTCTGCTTGCAAGGAGAATGTGATTGTATTAGGAATCCTTTATATCCTCCAAGGAAATTGTGAACTGCACATTTGACTGCTGTCCCATCATGTCTTCTTTGTAAAACCATGATCTCTCTTGCGTCCTCTTGCATGTTATTCTGTAGGATAATGGCTCATTTATTCTGCAGTTTTTCAGCTTGAGAGTGAAAACTGTTTAGATTCATGTGGAGAAGAAAGAAGATAGYAGGGAAGAGAAAGAACCAGAAACAAGCCTTTACATGATTGCAATTTCTATATATGCTAATCTCATGTCTTTGAATATTTTGTATGAATGAGGGCTCACTTTGCGTTCATGGGGTTTACTGAAAATGGGGATAGATAAGGATATGAAATACCATAATACTTAAAATCCCTTTTGAAGACAAATGAACAAAGCAAGAGAGATGCTTGTCCCTGTGGGTGACTTTGGTAAGGTGAAATTTGATTTCTTGGGATAATCTTTCACAGGAGGCCTTGGTTTTGAGGGAATGTTCAACCTAGTTATTTTCCCTATGTCAATATTCAATTTCAGAAATCTAAAATACAAATTTTGCAATTTTCCAGGTTAAGAAGTACTGTTGTTTCTAAACAACAGTTTAGACTTCAGCAATAACRACTATTTTAGAGAGAACTTTTCAGGAGGGAAAAAAATGATGCCAAATCATGTGTTAGTGTTTTTTGGAGCTGCTTTTCTTTTGCCTGAATTTTGTCATGGTTGATGGAACTTGGTCCTTTCTGCCCGTGCTTCATGATTTAAGTTTTAAAATGTTTCCTTTCGTTTTGTCAGAGACCTAGCTGTTTTCCGGTGCTAAACCTGCCTTTTCTATGCAGTGGARTGCCAGAAACAGCGGAAAGCCAAGTCTCACGCTATACCTTGAGAGAATAATTTAGCATAAATACTTTAATTGCGGTATTTACCTTCACTTTATAATCTAGAAGAGCAAGTTAGAAATGGCATGAATTGAGGAGGTGGTAACCCCAGTTTGATTGCAGGAGGAAAAGAGAAGTGATGCTGAAGACTGGGCATGACTAGTGAGGTGGGAGATTTGAATGAATCATTATGGTCCCGGGTCTTGAGCAAATCAAAACAAAACCTTAATCAAAAAAAAAAGCCAAAAAAAAAAGCCTAAATATCAATTGCAGAATTGCATTCAGATTCTTAGAAGTGGTTATAAAACATTTAGAGGTAGTAATTGTGACTGTGATGAGAGGAGGGGAAAAAGAAAAGATCGATATCAGCAACACAAAGCGTGAATTGCCCACATTTATCTGTTTGAGAGTTTCTTGCAGGTCAGTTTCAGAATTGGAACTGTTATTGATTTCTGWATCTTCCACAGACCATTAGTTGATGAAAATACATACTATGTTCCTGTATAGTAAATTATCGCTTGATTAGTGGCATTGTATAAGCTGGTCTTGTTTAATTCTTGTCTCGCTTTTTATAGGATGCTAAGCTGTCTAATCTGTCATGTAATCAGCTTGGCAATGCAGCAAGGAGGCCCCATACCTCTCAGCTCTTCACTATATATCTTATAAATACCAAGAGACTAGGACAGGGCGTTAGTGTCTTTCATCATTTGAAGACATGAGGGCTTTAACCTTCCGTCAGGCAGTGATGCCAGTMAGGTGCTTCATGGAAACGCTGCCGCGTGGCCGAGCTCAGCTTGGGGTCCTCAGACCCTTGTCTGGCCCGTCCTGGCTGCTGGCTGTTCGCTTTGTTTGTATTGGTTTGAAAAAGGTCTGTGTCTTTATGAAAGAATTCCTTGCGGCAAGATCACCAAATGAGCTTATGGAAAGTAAATAGCTGCGTGTGAAAGGAGAAAAAAAGGCAGATGGATCTGAAGGGCTGACATTGACGTCTATGAAGTGGTCGATTGAAAAATATGAGAATAAAAGTGGTCGATATGAGAATAAAAGTGGTCGATTGAAAAATATGAGAATAAAAGCAAATATATATAGAATATATATTATATATATATGTGTGTTCATTTTTATATTTATAAAATCCAACCAAGCAAAGTTCTTGGAGAAGGGAGCTGTAGATTTGTCAGGCTGAGTCTTCCTAAGGTCCAAGGATGGAGAATACAGCCTGGATGTACAGATGGAGRGGATACAGCCCTCTGGAGAACGTGGGCCACGGAACCTTGATTTAGCTTTAGAAGCGGCAGTGTTGGTGCTCGTGGTCCTCACGAAGGTGAAGCTGAGCAGTTCCTGGTTTGGTTCGGAAATGCACCCGGCCTTACCTGAGGAGCGAGTGATTTCTGTGGCCGTGACTGACGGTTGCTTTCAGGTTGTGAARCTTGAGGACTTTTTTCCATTCCAGTAAAGGAAGTTGTGTCTCTTTTGTGTCTTTCTCTTGTATTTACAAGAGACTGAAAGGGGGAAATACAGTAATATGAGAGATGGGCAGAAGTTTTCTCTGTTGATGCTGAACAGTAGGGTTTATTTTACAGTATTTAATTTGGGGAAAATTATGTTGTTACCTCTTTCTGCCCTCCCCCCCCACACCCAATCCATTTAATTCCCCACTTCCAAATAATTGCTCCAGTTTTTGACGTGCTTAATAGGCAAAAATAGATACTTTGTTATTAGATGATATTTAAATATAAGTCATCTTTCAAAGTATTGATCTGTGCCTTTTGCACATTAGGGCTGAAAACAGAATTGCTGTTTGTGTATGTTGGTGTAGGCCTTGCAGGTGGTTACCATTGCATCCTCTGAAAGGGCTCTGGATGTCCTTGGTGCTGAGCAAAGTGAGTGTTGCCTTCTGGAAAGAGCCAGTGCAGAGCCTGCGTCTCGCTGGTGCGAGGAGGTGGCTGCTGTGGCCATAAGGCTGTGGAGAACTTACGGCTGCTTTCAGCAYGGAGTTAAACTCTTCCTAAATTTTCTGCTGTGACTGCGAAAGAGGTGGTGGTTTTGTAACATGTAACATGGTTTTGAATCCTTTTGTGTTTAAAAAAAAAACCAAACAAGTTTCTGACTGTAAGAATTTTACAGAAGAAAGTAGATTTGGAATAAAACACTTGTTAGACTGGCGAGGTACTACATTAAATACCTCAAAACACACATCCCCTCTTGTGCAGGAGGTTGATGCAGAGGCTGCTGGGGTTGGCTTGGGTGCCAGGACAGTCGTTTTGGGGGCTGCTGCTCGCGGTGGAGGGGCCGGTGTGTGGGGCTGGGGCGGSCGGGGCCCCACACAGCCCCCCTGGCCTGTGTCAGGGCGCCGAGTGCAGCCCCACGCCGGGCCTGTCATGGGGGCACCCTGGGTCCCGGTGGGAAGCTCTTGGACACTACGTCCCCTCTTGGGACCTCCTGACCCAGGGCTGAGGTGGCCCTTTCTTTGCTCTAGGAGGGAATAAAGGGCTGCTGGTTTGGGAAGAGCAGGTGCCTCTGGCCAGGGTGGAGAGGAGAGGGAGGCAGCGGAACAAAATACTTCCTTTTTACTGCTACGTGATGGCGTTTGATTCCTCACTGTGAAAAAGGAAAGAGGGGAAGCAGATGTTTTGTTTTTACTATATAATGTTAAAGAAAATCTTTCGGTGAATGTCTTTAGTTCTAAAGCTTCATTTGCTTTCTTAGCTCAAGTGTCATATACATTTGTAAGATTTTAGATTTTCTCAGCTAATGCATAAGAATTTGCACAATTTGAGCTTGAGGGTGCGTATTCTAGGAATTCATTTTTGGAGTTTCGGCTTGACCTGAGTTGGAAACAACATATTAAAAAACAAAGTAGTGAAAGTTAGTGCAAAGTTAKGTAGCCAGGATGGAGGTTAAAATGCCTGGGGGGATGAGGTGCTGTGGTGATTGTGCAGCAGTTTTGAGAATATCAATAGTGTCTAAAATATGTGCTTAAATATATATGTACCTTCATTTAAATACTGGCCTAGTTGCAACCAAGGTCTTGTAATTCTTGTCATGCTTTCTGGATGGTGCAAAACAAGCAAAATTTTGCTAGGAAAAGGGTTTGCTTTAAGACTCCATGTGCTTTTACTAGTGATATAATACAGTCCACTGTTCACTTTAGCATCTTGTTGTTGTGTCTTCGAGCAGTAGCTTTGGGAGCTTTGGTGCGGACGTGGCTGTGCTGTGCTGCAGAGGAGGCCCCCAGGGCTCCCTGTCCCCACATGAGGCTGCACGAAGGCATCTCCTCGCGCCGACTCCGCCTGGTGCAGGACCTGGATGGCAGCGCACGAAGTGGGAAACGTGGGAGAAACCACGCGGGAACGTGAACATGTTGCTGCTCAGGGTTACGATTCAGAGAGTTTTGACAGATTGGAGAAGTTTTTTTGGGGAAAAAATGGCTTAGCCAACAATAATCATCCGTTTAAGTATGAGATGTAGGGAGGAGTAAGGGGCAATGTGAGTCTTTGAACGTGGCTGCCGAAAGGAAAGGCAGAACGTGCTCTCCGTGTGTTTGTGAAGGCGCCGAGGAGCCGTGGGAAGCAGCGCAGCAAGGCTGGTGCTGGCAGAACCTTCTCGAGCTTGGGGGTTAGAACGGTTCAAGTAAGTTTGCCCATAAGGCCACTGCGTCTGCATTAGAGGTGTTTGTCATTCTGGACAGAGGTTGCCTCGTGGATGAACAAGGAACCAATCTAATATTGGCAGGACTCTTGAATCCTTCCAAAATCATCATCTTTGCCTCTAAGTTGTGTTTTGTTTTCTCCCTTAGCCTGTGTACTACTACATTGGTCTCTAAATAAAAGGTTCAAAGTCAAGAGCAARTTTGGTGTGGGTTGTGGGGAATGAAGAAGTGCCCCTTTTAAATCTGCTTTTCCTATTTAACACAGTAACATCTTTTTTTTTTTTTTGAAAATGTTTTTAAAACAGCTCTAAGGATAGTCCTTTATTAAAATTCCCTGCGTTCCGGCGTGCTTCCTCCCTAGGGCTGGAGTCGCAGACCGCTGTGGAGGCTGTTGCGGAGCGCCGGGTTGGGAAGGCCCGTGCGGAAGATGCTGCTCTGCCGTGTGGCAGCAGTGGCACCCAGCGGCTGCTCGGCGCTCGTGCTGCCAGGAGCCTCCGCGCTGGAACCGTTCCCTCGTCTCGCGTGGCACTGCCGAGTGCGTAATGCGCTGCAGTGCTCTCCAAAAACCATTATTTTGCTCTAAAAGCTTCTCTTCTATTGGGCATAATTATATAAATGCAGGTCAGGAAGCCATGGATGACGATTTCTGCATGCGCGCACTGAGGATATATATTTTATTTTTCTAAAACTTATGATTAAATTTCAAGATTGCTTCGTGTGGCTGACATTTAGTTACAGGAAGTGCCATTAAAGCACTCTACAGTTTGTGCTGTGATGAAACTGCTTCTGTGAAGAGGTGTAGCTCTGAAATGACATTAATAAGCACAAGTCTATAAAATATAACTTTCCCTGTTTACTCTTTTSCTTTCTACTTGTAGACATAGTAGGAGCAAATCATAGTTGATTTTTAGAGAAATTAACACGGGATGGAAAAATACGGTAGCTGGAGACTATTTTAAATTTCCTTTTCTTTTTCTTTTTTTTTTTTTTTACACATAAGCTGTGAACTATAGATAGTGAAAATCTTGCATGCTTTTCAAGAAAGCTACCTGGATAAAATAAGCCTTTTTTAGAAATAGTTGTTTGCCTCGTAGATTAATTTTAGAATAGCGCTTATATTTTAAGCCTTCTTATTTACACGTACATGCTTACCTGCATGTGAATTTTTCGCTTTATCCAGCAGTGCAGAGTAGATGAAAATGCATCTTGCTTTGAAACCACCAATTCCTTCACTGTCTGGAGTTCAGCTCTGTCTGGTCAGTCTGGTGTTTTTTTCTGTGTGTTACCTACATTGGATTACTGAAGCTTGGTTTTCTAAGAATCTTATAGGGCACCTTTCCATAGAAGAATTCCAGAATTATATGTAACTGGATCATATAGGAATGCTGGTTTTTCTTTTAAGAAAGGAGCTTTATTGTTGTGGTTCCCTGGAAGGTGCTGGGAATCTGTGTACTTCCATCCATGCTTCTGCCAGGAGGATTGGCCTATTACTTGTCTTAGGTGAGCAGGAGGCTTCAGAGAAAAATAGAGAAGAAAAAATATCCCTCACGTTTTGGGRAGCATAATGTGGAAGGACTGAAGCTGAAGCATTTATTTTCCCTCCGTCCCTTGCCCTGTTCCTATAATTCCTATAATCTCTTGAGGGCCTGTTCCCTCAAGAGATTGTTCCACAAATAAAAAAGAGGCATGTCAACAATTGGAGGAGCTTTATGTCCCCTTTTTTTCCTCCCCCCCACCTCTTTTTTAAATCTGCATTTGTGTTTCCAGGCCGCAAAACTCCTATTACCTGACCTGACTTACTGATCTGGTGTAAACTCAATGATCTGCATTACTTCAGTTTATAACCTTTGAGATTGCTCTTGGGGTTGTTTGAGAAAGGTCCTCATCCTCTTTTCATAGGATCTAAAGGCTCTTGCAGAGTTCCTTGGTGCCCTAAACCTTCTTGCAGACACAAAAGTTCGGTGCTTCCTTTCTCCCTTCCCCTGTATATGCAATATAGTATTGGGATATTGAAGATTCTCATGGCTAAAACTAAAAAATGAGGCTGACACTTTGAACGTGTTTGTCTCCTGCTATGTCTTTCAGCCTCACCTTTCAGAATGGTGTTATCCAAATGGCATATTATGGAAATACAGTTTGGCTCATTGCTGCCAAAGTATGAGGATGTCTGTGGACATCTGCTGCTGGCCAGTCTTTTCCTTTTTAGAAAGCCTTATGGAGCTTGCCTTTTTTTCTCACTCTTCCCCTCAGTTTCCTGTTTCTCTATTTTATCATTTTTCTTCCCTTCCCTTGCCCATTTACCACAGCCAACATGCTTGATTCAGAAAGACTTCCTAAGAGGAAACGCAGAGGGAAATCCCTTACTTTGGTTGCACCGTTCCCGTGCAGGACTCAACCTCGTCCTGCCCTTTTTCCTTGCTCCAGAGGGGAGAGGCAACGTGGGAAGCAGGTGCAGAGAGCCCGCATTCACCGCGGAGGCAGCTGCACTGTGGGCTCCGTAGGCAGCTCCGGAGCATGGGGAGCCACGGGCTGCTCTGACCTCGGGCTGCTGTAACGGGATTACTCCGTGCTCCGCCTGCCCTGAYTCTGACTGGGACAGGGCCTGGCATCCTGTAGAACGCACGCAACAGGAGAAGTCGTTTTCCTGAGGCGCTTCTGAGGCTCCTGTGTCTTTCATGAGGCGGTTAGCCTGGAGAAGAGAAGATGGAGAGGGGATCTTATACACATATGAAAACCTGAGGGGAGAATGTGGGGAGGATGGGGCCAGACTCTTCTTGATGGAGGCCAGTAACAGGACAAGGGGTAATAGGTGCAAATTAAGACATAGGAAGTTTCATCTGCATTTGAGGAAGAAATTTCCTCTCAGGGTGCCAGAGCCCAGGAACAGGCTGCCCAGGGAGGCTGTGGAGTCTCCTTCTCTGGAGATCTTCAAAACCTGCCTGGATGCCGCCCTGTGTCCCGTGCTCTGGGTGTCCCTGCTGGAGCAGGGGGTTGGACTGGATGGTCTCTAGGGCAACCAGGATGATTAAGGGAATGGAACATCTCTCGTATGAAGAGAGGCTGAGTGAGCTGGGCCTGTTTTCTCTGGAGAAGAGACGGCTCAGAGGGGATATGATTAATATGTATAAGTTCAGGAAGGGAGWATGCAGGGAGGAAGGGGACAGGCTGTTCTCACTGGTGGCCAGCGATAGGAKGAGGGGTAATGGCCACAAGCTGAAACACAAGAAGTTCCGTCTCCAGGTGAGGAGCAACTTCTTTACTGTTAGGGTGACAGAGCAGTGGAACAGGCTGCCCAGGGAGGTTGTGGAGTCTCCTACTCTGGAGGTCTTCAAAACCCRCCTGGATGCCACCCTGKGCCACATGCTSTAGGTGTGCCTGCTTGAGCAGGAAGGTTGGACTAGATGATCTGTAGAGGTCCCTTCCAACCTTAAATATTCTGTGAATCTGTGTCTCTAGAGGTGCCTTCCGACCTCAACCAGTCTGTGATTCTGGGATTCTGCTGCATTACACAAAGACGTGGGGCCTTTCAGGCTTATTCTCTCTGAACTTCTGAGCAGCATTTTCCTTTTTTTTCGCTCAGGCAGAGTCTCTCTCATCCTCTATTAGAGGATAAGTGACTGGGTGGCCCTGTGCCTCCAGGGTTCTTCGTGCAGTGCATCRCGTTCCCCTACCCAAAGCAGGTAGCAAAGGGGCCTCTCCTTTCTTCAGGGCCTGCAAGAGGAATTGGAGAGCTTGGAACTCAAGTTTTTGGGAAAAGACCATGGCAACTGAGGGATTAATTTGCAAATTTTAACTGCCTTTTCACATTGTTGTACCTTTGAGAGAGGTGGTATGCTTCTCTGTAATTAAAATGCTTTCAATGTTCTTCAAATACCCATTTTACTTTTTCCATAAATGAAGCAATTTACATTTCTGTAGCAGGAAATGCTCCAAGTTAAACAATGAGGGGGTGGGAAATAAGGTAATTTAATTTGAATAAGCAACTCTCTATAAGCTTACTTTAAAAAAAATCTAAATGTATTGCAGCTATGCAGCACTGTGTGAAGCAGTCTGTACAGGAGAGGTTGTTAGGGCAGAAAAACCAAGGTTGGCTACCTACCTTGCATGCTTCCATAAGGGAAGGAGAAGTCTGTTCTGGTTGATTTCAGCGCATGAAGTTTTTCTAGTTGAGATTGGTTGTTCTCTCCTGCCACTTGCATTTCCTGCGCTCATGGAGCTGGTTGCACAGTTGCCGAACCTGCTGAGCTCTTGGAAAGTGCTTTTAATTTTAATTTAATTTAATTTTGATTCTTCCCTGTAGAAGTCCTTCAGCTGAGATAATGGCTGATTTGCTTGCTCTTCTCAATGAAAGTAATTTTGCTCCTGAAACTTGTTCTTACGGGTTTAAGTACCAGATGCTTTTGTGTAATAAATACCCAAAAAACAAAAGAAAAATTCAAAAACCCCACAGAAAAAGAAAAACCGCCCTCACACTTGTTTAAACATGATGTTTATAGATGTTGCTTTTTATTTGTTTAATAGATATTACAAATTATACGTTTCATATTATTATATATAATATATGTAAATATATAATATTTATTAAATAAATATTATAAATTTATTATTTTTAATATGTGTAAAAGGAAAGCCTAATAGACATGATATCATCCGTTTGTTCTTAAGGGAATGGCAATTCCTTGCCAGGCACTTAGTGCCGTAGCTGCTAGTTGACAAGTGTGGTGCAGATCCCGTGTCTAGTTAACATATCACATTAAATAATCGATCCCATATTTAGTAATATGGGATCTATTAAATGAACTGGAGAGCTGTGAGGAGAAGGCAGATTCCCAGCCCCACAAGCATGAAAACTAGGAAATTTGAGGAAATACTAGGAAAAATGAAGAAGAGCCACAATTTCTGATCACGCAAGTCAAAATTATCCTTTCAAAAATGGGTCAGAGTAGGTCAGCCCTTCTGACTTCAAGCAAATGCATTTTAAACCTCCTCACCGTGGTTAGGTTTTGGTGTAAAGCTCCTCTACTATTGCTAGCTGCTTTGTAACCTGCGGAAGCATACTGAAATATGCCCTAACCTTTCTAGCCTTAACTGTACAATCTTTAGAAATAATGTTGCACTTTTCTTTCCCCGGTTCTCCCTTTTTATCCTTTTTATTTCCTGGCAAGCATGTGAGTAGAACTTTGTCACTTAAATATTGTGAGTAAAGTCTGAAACTGTTGATTTAAAACAAGTCCTTGGTAGGAGCAAGGGCCGTGTAGGACTTAATGTGGTTGATGACTATACATTATTTATTTACTTATTTTCTTGCCTTTTAAGAAATTATGGAAAAGGGAATCTCTTAATGTTGTCTCAGTATAAGGGAACTAATTTCATGGAGTCRTCTTTCAGTTTCTAAGGTTTTCTTGCGTTTCCACTAAGATGTGCTTTTGTTATCACTAGCATGGAAGATAGAAACTAACTACAGTATTCTTTCTATGTGAAGAATCTTTGCCTAGTAGGTATTCACGTAATGTACTAATATGTGTATATATTTTTTTCTTCAACAGGTATCTCTCAGATGAAGGGATTGAAGCTTGCATTAGTTCCCCTGAAAAAGTCAACACAAATGACATTATCCTAGTTGCCCTTAATGTAAGTTGTGATTGTGAACTTTTTTTTTTTTAATTCTAAAAATCATGTCTGTAATTGCTCAGGTGCAAGTTTGTCAGGCAAATTAAGTTAACAGACTGTGTGATTTACAGTAGAGGTTAAAGTGTTCTTTTCTACCCTGGAGCTCTGCAATAATATATGTTAGTTTAGAATTTTATATAGAAATGCACCTGTTGCAAATGATGAAACTTGAGGGAGTAAAATGAATGTAACATGCGTAACGAAAATATTTTTACATTTRTGAAATAGTAATCTGAAGTCAAAATACTGCCAGATAGAATCAAAGGTGAGGTAGACAGACAATGGTATGAAATTATAGTACAAAATATCAGTTACGGTAAGTAAAATGCACCTATTTAATTCCTTTACCTTCTGGGCATGGCATCCCATAAAGCATGCAATCAGATGGTGAATTTCTCTGTGATATGAACATACTTACATGCCTACAAAGAGGTTTTTTGATTTACTTTAGAAATCTRGATTAGTAGTCGTCTATTCCTACCAATAATAAAAACAAACAAATTTAACATTTTGAAGGACTCGTGTTASTAAATATTTGTAGACAGTTCCCTGTCAAGAACAATGAAAAGAGGGCAATCATTTCGGCTGTGCATTTTTATTCTGTCAATATTGGGAAGGATTTTTTTTTCTTTTAAGTAGATTTTTAAAGTCACCTATATCTAGTATTAAAGCTTGTATGTGCTCTATGCAGATTTATGTAAACTTYTTTTGGTAATAATTACATGTAATTCCAGGAAGAGAAAATACTGTAGTAGAACTCTTGTAAAACTAACAGCTTTTAATGAAATTGTGAAGGAGAATCAGCAGGAATAGTTTTGTGGGTCTTAAATGACATTCAACCTCCGTGGGTTTGAGAATGTATTCTGAAAAAAGTTATTTTCTCATTTATTTTTCCTAAGCATGTCTTTGATCATTTGCATATGTGCCTGAACAAAATCATGTAACGAATTTGAAAAGAAGTAATACAAAATTGTCATACATTTTGTTCTAGGCTTGTAGTAATATGTTTTTATAAATATGAGATTGTATTTGAGCTTTAAATAATATACTCTCAAAGAGCTCGTCTTGCTTTGCGAGTGAGTGTACGCTGCAGCGASTACCAGGATCTTCATTTGTAAGTGTACGTGTATAGGGTTGCTGATTTGTTTGATAATGAAAGTAAAATAAAAGAGAAATTTTATGTAAGTTCCCAAAAACCTGTTAGTTTATTGCTCTTAAATATTTGTCATCAAGGCAGTTATGGTTTTGATGGTCAAAAATTAAGATTGTTGGCTAAGTRGGAATAATTGCAGTTTGAAAGAAAGTGCAAACTGTGACTATTGTCTTGTACAAAAGTCACACCTGCTGGCTTTTAGAGTAGCATTTTGGGCAGATTAAACCAAGAATTTATGTTTTTAGTGAGCTTATTTTAAAATAAGTAGTAAATAGATGTGAACATGTTTTAGTCCTCCATATATTTTTAGTTAGTGTAAGGTAATCATAGAATCATAGAATGCCCAAGGTTGGAAGGGACCTCAGAGGTCATCGAGTCCAACCCCCCTGCTGATGCAGGATCACCTAGAGCATGTGGCACAGGGCTGCATCCAAGCGGGTTTTAAAGATCTCCAAAGAAGGAGACTCCACAACCTCTCTGGGCAGCCTGTTCCAGTGCTTTGTCACCCTCACAGTGAAGAAATGYTTCCTTAAGTTCCTGTGGAACTTCCGATGCTTCAGTTTGAAGCCATTTCCTCTAGTCCTGTCACTGCCCACCACTGAAAAGAGGCCGCCCCCCTCCTCCTCACTGCCTCCCTTGAGGTATTTATACACGCTGATCAGGTCCCCCCTCAGCCTCCTCTTCTCCAGGCTGAACAGRCCCAGCTCTCTCAGCCTTTGCTCATAGGGAAGATGTTCCAGGCCCCTGATCATCCTGGTAGCCCTGTGCTGGACCCTCTCCAGCAGCTCCACATCCCTCTTGTACTGGGGAGCCCAGAACTGGACGCAGTACTCCAGATGTGGCCTCACCAGGGCTGAGTAGAGGGGGATGATCACTTCCCTCAACCTGCTGGAGACACTAATGCAAAGAATCTGCAGAGGTTGTCTCCCCTTCCTGCTGCTGTGATTTCAGGGCACTTGTCCATTAAATGGATATGGAACATTGTGGGAACAGGTTATAACATTTTTGTGGGATAATCAAAGATGACTTGTCATCTTTCACCTATTTATTTCCGTCCAGTGTACTCCTATTGAAAATCACATGTATTTTATCCTCACTGCCCCTAGCATCACATATTGTGCCACAGAAAGTGGGGTGGGCGCTTATCCCCTCGTTATRCAGAGTTATGGAAAAATTAATAAAAGAGTATCCCATGCCTTAACTTCTTTGTCTCTAGAGCATCAATGTTTCTTATYGAAAAGAAGCATCAGGTATTTATTCATGCTGTTGTTTCAGATGCTAAATCACAGTGATGCTCAATTCTAGGTTGGGATGCTAGTCCACTGGTATATGTTAATGGCAAATTCCAGTAGTAATTGTATTTGATCTTCCTTCTCTTGAAAGTATTTATGACCTTATTAAGGAGATCTATTCTTTTTTATCATTTGTACTCTTCAGTTGAATGTTGGTGGCCATGCTGCCCACCAGGTGCTGGACGGCTTTATGTAGCTATTTTATCTCCYTTCCAAAAAAAAGAAATAACCAGATATTTAAATTATAAAGCATTTAATGTAACTGTTATTTTAACTTTTACTCTTAGTTTAACTGCCAAAATGATCTCAGCATTTTATGAGAGATTTTTGTGCAGAAACACAGGCTAGAAATGCTATTCTTTGAGCTCTGATTAGAGAGAGGACAGAGAAGTTTAGAAGTTTACCTGTATTAAACRTCAGAATTGCATCTTGTAACTAAGCATTACTTAAGCTTTTTTTTCCCCACTGCTGAAAGCATTAATCATCTTTGAAAATGTTCTTAAGATTAGTAGACTTAAAGATACTAGAATATACTTAAAGATACTAGATTCAATACTACTAAAAATGCAAAATAATTCTCATTTTATCTATTTTTTAATCTTGTGGAATGAAAATAGTGCAAACATTTGGCATTGAATGATAGTAGAAGGAGCATCTTTCTTTTTTTCCTATTTTATGGTAATAAGTCTTTTTTGAAATAGGATGTTTTAGGTTAATATTCTCTTGTCTCTGTTTTAATTTCAGACAGATTTAAGAACCATTGGCAAGAAATTCCTCCCCAGTGACATCAATGGTGGAAAGGTAGAAAAGGTAGACCATATTAACCATCAACTTCACTTTTTCTGTCTTCTGTGGTTTCTATGTGGTAACAATATTCCATGATGCATTATTTTGTCTTTTATCATTATTTAACACCCAAATAAATCTGATATTTTAATAATTGATAGTATAAAATATTAATATTTATATTTTACCTGTTGGACTTTACAGAGAGCGCTTTTTAAAATTTCCTTTTCATCTTTGAAAATTCTTAGATAGATGCGAGTGTTCCTAACACCTTCACTCCAGAAACCATTTAACCTGTTTGATCTTGACATGGTATCAAAAGTTCACAAAATATCCTTTTTTCCTCCTTTATTGTTGCAAGAGCAACGAAACAGACTAAGAACGGAAGCAAAGCAGCTGTGTCACCATGATACATGATGATGTATATTGATAGCACCTTACTTGATTTACCCATTAATATACCTAATTCAGATTATAAATCTTGACAAGTTTACCTACAACTGTGTATCTTATGGTTTATATGGATAAACCGTGTGAGGTGATGCAGCACTTCATATGTGGCACTCAAAATTTGGGTGTACTAAATTTTTTGACCTATGTGGTATATTTAGTAAAGAATTAAGCTTGTTCCCATTGGTATGCCCTTCCTGCTTTCTTCCTGATGTTTAGTCTGCAGAATACATATATCAATGAGCTTTATTTGAGAACAAGTGGTAGTTTTCAATTCAAATCATTATTCTTAACTTCCGCATATTGACAGCCTCTACTGCTGATGTTCTTGGAATGTATTTCATTAGCTTTGAAATTCAATATAGTAATAAATCAAGGCAGGCTTGGTGAGAAGAGAAGCTGTTTGCAGCTGTTTGGATTTGCTTTTTTTCTGCAGATACGATTATCTGAATGGAGYAGTGACTGGTGTAACACAGTCTGCAGCTGTGTATTTTTCCCCTTCAAAAAAGGAGGGCATTAATATTCTCACTTCTTAAAAAGTCCTCTTAGATTATACTCTACTGCAGGGATAGATCATGGTCTTTAGTCAGCAGTCTGTACATGAAACATTAAACTTTTTCCTCAAAGTTAATGATTATAATTTTATTACGTGGAATTATTCTTGTGAGTCTTGTAAAAGCATTCTGTGAACATCTGGCTTTTGTGAACTATTAGTGATTGAMTATTTACCTATTTAGGTTTTTGCACAGCATGCTTTCTGAGGTATTTCAGCACTCTTGTTTAGCTGTTTCTCATGTATGGGTTGACTATTTTTATTCCCTTTCAGTTTGCTGTTCGTGAGCTCTGGAAAACACACAACRAATTATTTTCTTTGCCAATTTTTTCAGCATTTCTTTGTTCTTCAGTTGCTTAGTTGAAGTATTATGGAATTTTGGTTTTCAGATTATGCAATATTGACCACATTTAATGATTCTATGAAACATATTTCTCAAAGTAAGGACAGTGTGTGGTAATACTCGCCTTAACTTTACAGGTGAAATATGGTTTCATTTCTAAGTGATTTGTACTTGTTTTTTTAGAGTTTTGTCACATGAATTGTTGATTCTTTTAAAGGTTTCTGCTCAGTTTTCAGAGCAGATATTTTTTAAATTCCTCTAGCTCTTCCACAGTTTCAGTGGTCCATTAAATGAGAAATGATGTAGTTACTTTTTCTTCAAAAGTTTATGGCTGTTACAAATAAGAATCTAACATGGCTAGAAGGAGGACTTCTGATTTTTCAAGAATGAATCTCAGTTTATTGCTATTGTTGCTAAAAAYGCTAAAGAAATTTATGAATGCAGCAAAATTTAAGGAGCAAAATTAATTTGACCTGTGCTTATAGGGAGGATTACATGACCTTTAAATTTGATTGTATGAAATTTCAACTTCCATGTTGGAGGACTCTCAATTGCGCTGTAGATGAGAACTCTGTGCTCGGGAAGGAATGCAGAGGAGAGAGACCTGATTCTCTTACAGAAAGTGTTGACTGTTAAAAGTTTTGTGTGTCTGTGAAAAGGAAAATGAGTAAWTTAAGAGTTATTTTTGACATATTTGCAGTCTGAAATGACATTGCTGAGACTATTGCAGATGTAATGTCTGTAATTGTGTAATGTCTGTCACTGGTTTAAAGAAAGGTAAAAATTAAGGYGTGGCGAGTACAGGGGATGATTAGGAATGTGAACGAGTAAGCTGGAAGAGCTTGCTGCTCAGTCTGGCCAAACTGAAACAGGGATAGGGCATAGAGTTTGTAAGCACACAGAAAGAAGGAAGAAAAATAAAAGACTAAGATTAGTTTAAGTTAGAGGACAGTTTTGTAGASCAAAGCAGATTTAACTAGTGGAGAGGTCTGGGTTAAAAAGTGGRGGGAAAAAAACGTATTTGATAATTAGGCTATTAACATTCTGGAACATATTTTTAGGATACAATTGTCAAGACAAAAAGCCTCGCTGTCCTTAGAGGGAGCTTGATAAATTTCTGAAAGGGCTCAGGCTTTATGGCTGAAGGTGATGGAAGACTTGGTGTTAAGCTTGAATGATGCAGGAGGCCACCCAACCCAAAGCCCCCTTTTGAAGCTTGTTTGATTTAAGGTATTTTCTGTTTCCGAGTTGTCAAATAGTTGAGGCAGATTAATGATGCTATTTTTTAAATTATTTTTCATAATTAAAGAGTGAAAATCAAGAGTGAAGGAAAGAACRTTTTTCTTGTAGGCAAAAGATTCCTGACATCAGTTGCAGGAGTTTCAGGAAACTGAAAGAATAGTCAGGGCCAAGGAAAATGATGGTCCTTAATGATCTGTGTTATGGGACTTGRTAAATTTGAGGGACTTGCATCCTTTCATCAGCACTGTTAAAAAGTTTTCACAAATTATCTTTTAGTAATATATTTTTACCCTATTTATCAGAAGCATTGTATTTAGATCAATGATCTCATAAAATAGTAATGATTACAAAGAAGAGATATGTGTTCTCAAATAATTAATGTTTATAATTTTTACTCTGGACTTAACAGTAAGTGGAATCTTTGCCTTTCTAACCGACTAATCTGACTACTTAACAAAACGTAATATATAAACTATAGGATGTATGAAAATATTTAATGTTACAGAACTGCACATGTAACATAAAACATAGCACTTGAGTATTTATGCCAGTAGGGAGTATAGTTGAGACAGGAGTGATTTGTTTATATCATCTCTCAAAAGTAAGTAGTCATTTGTGGTTCAGAAATGCTTCAGAAAGAAACAGAAATTACACGCTATGGTTGTTCCTCTCCTTTGCGACAAGGATCAGCACTGATTGTTTTCATGTTGAGAACATTGAGTGCGTTTCCTTATTTTCCGAGGAACATAACCTTTATCTTCTGATAGTAATGTAGTATGCAAGTATTTGCGTACAAGATGACACAGGGTATGAATGTGAAACAGCYTGGATATTTGACCGTTATGCGTGATTGTCAACTTGAGGACATTTTTGTGCAAAGACTACACTATTTGGTTATTGCATTTGTTTTGCATGGTTCTAAATAGATATGTCAGTATTACCAGCATTAGCCACAAGATGGCCGTGTTTGCATAGAATTCAAAGAAGCTGCTCCCCCTCTGCTGTCATGAATATATACATGAAGTATTTTTAATGGACTAAAAATGCAAAGAAGACTATATGAAGTTGTAAAATGTGAAATTTATTAATGGTATTACATTTATGGCATAACTTACTTTTCTTTTGAGTTAATGTTAATGTGCTATTGCGATTTAAGCATTCATCCCACAAGTGCTCAGGAAGGTTTTTCTTGCTGAGATGAGAAAGCTGCTTTCTGAATACTGGCCACTTGATAGTAGCAAGTTATAGCTTATTACCTATCCTGATTACTCTTTAAAGTTACTCATAGACTTCCCATTGTTTCAGTCATGTCCAACTAACTGTTGCCTTTTACCTTTTCTGCTGTGGATTTCCATCGGTTTCCTGTAGGCTTTTTCCTTTCCAAAGCGTGATCAGATGTGCTGTTCCAGCTACAGCTGATCTGTATGAAGTCAAGTTCAGTCTCAACGTGTTCACTTTTACCTTCTTATGGTAACTAAGACCTTACCTTCTTATGGCACTGCCTCAGGTCTCCTGGTGTAACTGCTTCATGCTGCAGGTATCCAAAATTACCCAACCCAAACATATCTTAAGTAGATATTTCTTTCAGTTGAACATATTTGACAATCCTGAGTTAATGTGGTTACCTATGTAGTGATACGGACAGATCTGATCTGGTAATACTGTAGCTGTTTGGTAGGCAAGCAATGGGACATCTTATCCTTATCTCTTCACCCTGAAAAATATTTTCATCACAGAATCATTAAAGTTGGAAGGGACCTCTAGAGATCACCTAGTTCAACCCCCCWGCTCCAGCAGGGACACCCAGAGYACGGGGCACAGGGTGGCATCCAGGTGGGTTTTGAAGACTTCCAGAGAAGGAGACTCCACAACCTCCCTGGGCAGCCTGTTCCAGGGCTCTGGCACCCTCACCTGAAGAAGTTCTTGATGGTCTCCTTGTTTCCTAATGACTATTTGAAAAATCTGCAAAAAGGCATAATTACTTGTATGTAATAAGATAAGTCTTTGTGAAAGACTTTTGTGTGTGTTCAGAGTGCCAAAGCAATGCTTTTAGGACAGTGAAATAATCATCTTGGAAATGGGAGAACACAGTCTAATTGATTTATTGCAAATGTTAAAAATTACTAGTTAGCTGTTGCTAGTCATTTTAAGTGTTCTGCACAGACTGATTGATCAGAACGTTATTTTCTACCTTGATGACAGAATTTTGYTAATGTATTTCTGTATGTTTTGTTGTCCTAGCTTGATTTGAAACATCCGTTGCCTCTCATTGTCAGGAGAACAGTAATGATTTAATTGCTGCTTTCGTATAGATAATTGACAGATAGGATGACAGTTAGAAGTGCTGTTTGAAGAGCCTTGATCTCAAACARTTACAGCTTTATCAGCTTTCAGGATTTGTTGGAAAGGCCTTTGGATTGCTTTAGACGCAGGCAATAAATGTTCCCAACTGTTGATTACTTAGTCCCCTGCAGCCAATGTGTGTATGTTATGTTAAAATCATTTCTATGAACATGACTTGGAGTAGATACTTAGATACATTTCTTCATACTGAAGAAGCCTGTAAGTTAACGATGAATGAATGAATTATATTTTATTTAGGCTGTGTCTAGTTGTGAGCTGCACTCATGCAATAGAGTGGATAATTATTTACTCAGTTTTCTTTTCTAAGAGTTATATGTACATGAATGTCTCTCGCTGAGAGACAGGGATAAAGAAAAGTAGTGGAATATACTATTTCTCAAAAAAAAAAAGAAAAAAGGCTTCTTGGACTAATAAGAATATATATTTATATACATACACAACATCCTACATAAGTTGAGGAAACATAATCTTGGTGTAATTAGGGACTGCTTGAAAAATTGCTCTCAAAGTACATATCCTTCACTGCCAAATTATGAAGGCATTTCAAGGTGGTCCTACAAAGCCTACCCCTGAGTGTCATTTTGATGGATATTTTTGGTTAATGGCTCACTAGAACATGAAGAACAACTGTCAAATTTGTAAATGACTTCAAGGAGAAAGGTGAGGTACCGAAATGGTCAAGTAGACAGGGGCTTGGGGCAAGATCTCTCCCTAACTGGGAAAGATTTCTCAGGATTTCTTCCTTTTTCCTCTACTGACTGTTTTTGTCATACAATTGTGGATGTTATGATGTGAAAGGGACCTGTCTTGTCATCTATCACATTCTTTTAATATTTTTATTCCTTTTTGTACTGATCATTATTAGCTTTGCAGATTTCTGGCAGTTACCTCTTGACCTTAAAATGCTGTGCACTGTAGAAAACTGTAGCATATTCCAGAGATTTGCTGTCCTTGTTATCATTATATACCTTATTTCTATCTTTGGATTTATTAAACTTCAATTTCCAGTCATYTCTCCTTGTACTTCCTCCTGTTGCTTTAAATTTCAGAGCTCTGACAGTGTTTTAGGCTTGAATTAATTTCAAAGCTAAAATATTAACGTTCTAATGGAAATATTTCTCTTTTTCACCTCTGAAAGGTAAGTATATCTCCTTGTAAAACATACCCTTGTTCCTCAAATCATTTTTGCTCATGTTCTTCCTCTTAGCTTCCTTGCGAGTTACTAACGTTATTAGTGGTGTGGCAGACGCAGAAAGGAGGAGGAGAGGCAGCCCGGATGTGGAGAAGGCCTCGCACAAGCCAGCTGAGCGGCAGCGCTTCTGTGTGCGGCCAGCCCGCCTCCATCCCCCTTCCACCTTGCTTTTCCACCCCTGCTCTCTCCCAAATCACCTCGTTTGCCGTCCTGTCAGCGGCCGTTGTGAGGCCCTCACGGGCAGCGCCCGAGCGGCTCCCACAGCAGCCCCAGCTGTGACCGCAGTTACAGGATCACRGAATGGTTAAGGTTGGAAGGGACCCCTAGAGATCATCTAGTCCAATCCCCCTGCTCAGGCAGGGACACCCAGAGCACGGGGTGGCATCCAGGTGGGTTGGGAAGATCTCCAGGGAAGGAGTTCTGCACCTCGTTGCTCCCTGTTACCACCTACACATTGGCCTTCACATATCTCTGTGGTCCCTTTAGTACTTCTCCATCTCTTGCCTTATGCTCAAGAGCTGCTAGCTCTTTAGGTATCTTTACAAACCAGATACCCTTGCATTTGATATCCTTGCAGCTTTGTCAGATTTCAGTCCTTTTTTTTTTTTCTTTCTGTTTTTCTTTTTCTCTAAAGGGTAGAGATTCTAGTAGTGTTGAAAGAACGTTTTAATCACAAGCCAAACGTATTTTACACTTTCAAAACTGATTAAGTTGATCTAGCTGATGTTATATTTATTTATTTATTTTTATTTACACTGTCGTGGCTGCAGGGGGAAAAAAGTCCTAGGTGATGCAGAAATTTCAGTGTTCAGTAAACTTCACACTTAAGCAACTGAAATCACATTATAAAGGAGAAGGAAGTGCTGAACTGAGGCTGGCAGACATGGAAGCTCTCAGGCTCTGATTAAGACCACAGAAATAATTATGTTCTTAATGTGGCAGGTTTTCAGAAGGCTGCAAGCTCTTTATTTCAGTTCTGCACCTGTTTTTTCAGCAACATGTGGTGTCTCCGGTGGAAGAGCATTAAAGAATGAGGCTGTGTTGTCCAAACTCGGCAGATGTGCAGCCCCACTTTGTTGTGGTGTGTGCATACTTGTAGTGTATGCACTGGTGTGCACTTGCTGCTACAGAATTCATCTTTTTCTGAAAAACTTATAGAAGAGGGGGAAAAAAAAGGTGGCTTCTTTGCTGAATTTAATCAGTAGTAGTGAACTTATTTGCATGCAATACATTATCCAGTTTCCCTTCTGTTGAAATCAAAGGAATAAAAAATTCCATTCACATCAGAAACAGAATTGGTCATAAAATTATAAATGACATGCATAAGGTTGGTTCAGAAATGTCTAAAACTCCATACTGTTACCCCTTATTTACATTATTTTCTTCATACTCAATTATTGAAGAAAAAGGATACGACAAATTCAGATCTAAGTACATTTCAGATAAACATAACTTACTCCCTTGGGCTTGCCAGAAACCATCTATCCAAAATACTTCCAATATTTTCTGATTTTGTTTGAAGCTTTAAAAGGTGCCGCATCCTTCAAAGAAGTCCCTCTTTTCTCCTCTTACTACATTTTCCCTAGTTTAACTAGGGAAAATAAGAACTGTTCTTATTTATTCATTTATCTCATCTTTTTAGATATATTCCTATACTGGGTGCTTGATCTTACTTGATACTCTTCTAAGCTACCTCAAAGAGAAGCAGCTGATGAGAAGTTCATCTTTCCTGCTGTCCCTTGAGTGCTCGAGATCATTTTGGCAGCACCAGATCTTCAGAGGGATCAGAATAATCCTGCAGAGTGAGAGAACAGAGAGACCAGCACGACTGCTCACTCTGCTGTAACCCAAAGTTTGAGCATTTTTCTGTTTGTTTATTTTCTTAGATTGTTTTCTTTCAGCAAGATATCAGTTGTGGTGATGGATGTGTTGCATTTTAGCTATCCAAGAGACAGAGATGTCCCTTAAGGTTGTTATACTACACTCTGGCTGCACCTTTGTTTGAAAAAGCTCTGTTTCCAGTCAGTTTTTACAAAACATTTGTATTGGAAATGTAGTCTTGTTGCCACCAATTAGTCTTCAAGAGTTGCTGTTGCTTCTGCCAAATGAGAACTGGCAGTGAGAATTAGTGGTTATGGTGTGTGGACTCTTGGCCATGCTCTGTATTATTTTGGAAGTGACAGTATTTGCTGAGCGTATAGGTGATTTTTTTCTGCACCTGATTTCTATAACACACATTTTTCTTCTACTGTGGAGTTTATAAACCAGTATAATTATTTCTCTGCAAAAGCTGTTTTTACATACCGTATTTTCTACAGCATCATGAGTGATACAAATTGGGCTTGAGTGTCTAATCAAAATAAATTTTGCTTTGCCTGTGGGCCTCTGTTACTGTGTCTACATGAGACTGTGTGTTTGTTTCATGGTGTGAGCAAACATTTTTGTCTCTTCTGTTTTGCATGTGTAGCTGCAAGGGCCGTGTGTTCTGCAGATCCAAAAAATCCGCAATGTTGCTGCGCCGAAGGATAACGAAGAGTCTCAGGCTGCTCCCAGAATGCTGCGTTTGCAGATGACTGATGGACACACAAGCTGCACAGCTATCGAATACACGAGCATGTCAAAAATAAGGTGAACAAATTTCTTTTCAGTGGTTTTGTTGGCACTTAAAATGCCCTTATCTTAATGGAAGTGTCATTACTAATATGTGAAAAGCTGCCTATTTCAACAGGTTTTTGACTGGCAGACAGCAACTTAAAGGACAAAGTTTGGCTATTTTATCTTTTCTTYTTTCTTTTTTAATTACTGCTTTGGCTTTCAAAAATAAAGTAGTTTTGCTCTGTCTGCTCTTTGTTGTTCAGAAGGCTTCTGTGTTCTTCTGTACGTGTTCCATTTCTGACTCTAATAAAGGGAAAATGTCTGGTTAAGTTGCAGAGCTTTGCTGGAGCGTTTCCCTCATGATAAATAACAAAAAATAAAAATAAAACAAAACAAAACAAAAAAACCCAGAACCCCCTGTTTGCCCCCCCAGTCCCTTCTGTCCTCCCACGATATGCACACTTTCTGATGAGATTTGCCTATCAAATCTCCAGTTTCTGAAAATCTGTAGTGAAAAACAACCTGTAAAATAAAGAAACATTAGGTAGATCAAAATCTCCTAAGAGGGAAGCCAACAGAGGAATGCGAGTATGACTAATAAAATATCTCATATATATTGATACTCTTCAGTTAGCAAGTTGACTCTTCCTTCATTCCTAAATATTGTACTGTTGTAAGGAGAGCCTTAAATTTGACATGTACAGGTATATATGGGTATAATTTACAATACTATTTATGCTGAAGTTATCCTGGAAGAAAGAGGATTTGAACAGCCATCTGTCAACTCAGAGTTAACAAKACAAGCAGCTTTTTGAGTGTAGATGAGTTTCCATTTTTCAATAAAACAGAACTTATATCTGTCTCTAACAAGAATATCACAGGCTTGGCACCTCACCTAAGCAACTAGAGCCACGTTCCTGTGACAAGGCTTTAACTTGGASTGAATTAAATATCTCTTCAGTTAAAAATGAAGACATAACATTTAATCACAGTTGAACATGAGGAATCTTTATGTGTCTGGTCATTTGGATGTTTAAAATCACCTCTGGGTTCTTGTGTTTCCCTCTTTCCGGTATGCCAGTTGGTTTATTTTTATTTTCTTTTCAAAAAATCTTCCTCTTTTTCTGTTAACTGCAACAGCTGAACATAGACCTTTTAAATGTCTTCTTTCAATGTTAAACTACTAGTAAGTAAAAGCCTCCTGCCCCCTTTCAGTTTAGAGTGATAATCTTTTAAAATGATATTTGATATGAACCTTTAATGATATTTTAATTCTGTCTTTGAGTCATCAGACCTTGGAATATCATATTCTAATCTGAATATAAAAAGGCAGGAAAGAAAGTCAAATAGGCTCCCACATAAGTAAATTCCATATCACACAATGCTTAAGGAAGAACACCTTGTAGAAGGCATCATTTGAAAGCTTATAGATGGTCTCCAAAATGTCACAGAACTCATCACTCTCTTGTAATGGGGTTAGTGTCTCTTTTTAGGTAATCCTGTAGGAAATTAAGTCTGTCGTGTGAGTATGTGACTGTTTCAGGTTTCAAATTGCACCAGTAATTTTGAGCAATATGCTGTTTCACAGCACAGTGTTTCTTGCTGAGCAAAGGCACAATTTGCTTTTAAATAAAAAGTTCTTGCTCTTACATGGAGTGTTTTCATTTACCCTTTCCTATATGTTGCTCTCCTCTGTTGCCCAGTTTGTTTCTCATCTTTTTTTTCCCCCTGATATTCTATCAGAACAATGAAGAAAAGCAATTAATATTTCTAAGGTAAATAACATTAGTGTTAAAATTGGTCAACTTTTCCATGCCTGTTCCTTGCTGTGTGGTGAGACTCAATGGTTGCAGAGATAATGTTAGATTTTATTGTCTGTCAGTTGAAAGGTTGTAACTGATTGTATCCTTTTTGTAACTGATTGTACCCTCATATCTTTCAATTATGACTTGGAGGTCGATGATTGTTTTGTGTATCTGCTGTTGTTTTTCAGAGAAAGGATTATATTGACAAAATGAAGGGTGCCACTTTATGGGAACTGACCGTAGGCAGCAGCAGTGTGTTTTTAAAACAGACTAATGAGAGAAAAAGCACTGCAAGCTGCATGTCTTCTCTATTAATTCTGCACCAATCATGGATATTAGTAACATACGGATTTCCCTCCCCACCCCTCTCCCCAATGGGCCTTTGTTTTCTCCCAAATTAAAGGTCTAAAACAAATGAGACAATTAACCATCTGGAGAATCTCTATTAGCTATAAATGGTTCCTATGATAAAGAACTTAGTATTAGACAGCTGACTTTGAGACATCTCGTGTTAGTCTGGACAAATCACGTCCTTAGTTTGGGGGTGTTAAAATAGACTTGAACCRAGCAGACAATTTGCAAACATTCATCTCTGTTAAAATCTAATTTGCAATATGGCAACTTTGTGTTATGAATGGGAAGTGCTCCAAAAAAAGCTACTGGAAAGTACTGTGCATCGTAAAGGAATTATTGCAAACAGTTTTTGATGCTAGTCTTTTATATTTGCAGTATAACAACAGCAGAGTTTTGTTTTGTGGCAGAATATTAATAAAAAGATTTAAATATTTCTTTTGTGTCTACTTTCAGCCTGAACACTCCACCTGGAACAAAAATTAAACTTTCAGGGTTTATTGAAGTGAAAAATGGATTTCTGCTTTTGGATGACAGTAACACTGCAGTTCTCGGAGGTGAAGTGGAGCATCTTATAGAAAAGTGGGAATTACAAAGGGTGAGGTAACATCACTGGAAATGCTTGTCTTACRGGATGCAAATTAAATTTAATGAACTCATGCCTAATGTTAACTGAGAAATTCAACCTTAACTGTACTGTCCGGATGTTTTCTTGCATGGGACCACATGTGTAAATAAATCTTTTATATAAATGTTGCAGGTGAAGTCATCATAGACTGTAGAAAGAAACAGTGTCTAAAAGTTCTGATTGATCCCTTACCTAAACAGTGTTCATTTTGAGTATAAAGTCTTCAGGGTACTCATGTTAAAAAACCTTAAATCTTGAGGTTAATGGGAAACAAAACTTGTAGAAGCAACAAGTTTTTAGGCATGTGATTTGGGAAGTGTCAGTTAAAATCAGTTAGGTTTATCAGTGATATTTTAAACACTTTTTGTACTTTTTCCACCTAAGTTTCAAAAATAAATGCTGTTCCATAGGCGATTAATTTGTTTTTGAGTTGAGTGTCAGGAAATAACTGCGGAACTTGCTCTGATTACAATGAAGACGACCATCAGCATGTTGCTGACTCTTGCCATAGCAGCACAGAATCATTATGATTGGAAAAGACCATCAAGATCATCAAGTCCAGCTGTAAACCCTTCAACACCATAGCTGCTAACCCATGTCCATGAGGGCCTCATCTACACATTTCTTGAACGCTACCAGAGATGGTGGCTACCACTTCCCTGGGCAGCCTGTTCCAAGGCTTCACCACTCCTTCCATGTAGACATCTTCCAGTAGGTTTCGTTAGCCAGTAGTGCTGGCTGTGTTTAATAAAAGAAGTTACAAGGTTCTCCCAGTTTTAGTCTGTTTAGGTGCAGTATATAAAATCAATTATTTCATTCTGGTATCAGCAGAGTTCTCTGGTTCCATCTTTCAGTTTGTCGGAGAATAAATTTCCTTTTGTGACTAGTTCTCACTGAAATTTGTAGCATAGCTCACAATAATAAAATTATACTAATGTAGTTGTCTACAAATTCCCAGGGAGAGTGTGATCAAATCAACAAACCTGGAGGTGACAAGGAATCATYTTGAAAGGGTGAATCATGACCACTGGGAATCGTAGTTCCAGTTTGTATCCAGATTGACATGTCCGGAGATAGGACTCAAATACAGCCATAGATGCCAGATGCTATTTATGTGGCACTTTCTCCATGAACTTGAAGTGTCCTGTTCAGAAAGCTTTATGGAAAAGAACGGTTGATAATAAGTGAGATTGTCAACTTTGAAAAGTATTTGAGCAAGGACATTTCTAATCCTTGTCTAATCTTGCTAGTGAGGATTAAATCAAGTAGCAAACTGCATCTGCTTAAACAGACATGTGCTTGTGTGTCTATTTTTAAAGCAATTTTTTTTTTATTTCCACTACTATGTCTGAGGAACCTTAATTGGGCTTTTTGTGTTGAAGATAATAGTAAGTTTCTTTTACATTGCTCAAAAAGTTAATGATTTGAAATCAAATAATGTTACAAGATTGTTTGTACAGTCTTAAATGATTGCCCTTGTGCATATGCATACAGCTTCTAGCCGCATAGTTGCAGTGATATTTAGAAGTGCTTTATACCATTTTGTTCCATTCAGTATGAAGCCTGAAATTGCTCTGGGGAGGAATCTCATTTCAGTAATAAAAGACTTGCACTACAAATGAGGTCCATGTGGAATGAATGTAATATTCTCCCATTACAAATACAGTTTATGTGGAATGAATGCAGTATTCTTCGTAGCATTTAGTTTCATCATAGGGTAATTCTTGTCTGGAAATGTCTTTCAGATTTTTAGGTGTCGAAGATTGAACATTAAATGAGACATGAGAAGACAGTAAATGAAAAATRTGAATGTTACTATGGCATCTTTTTTTCTCTTGATTATTTGGAAATGTAGGACATAATGTGTGACAGGCTTCTTTAGATAAAAGAACAGTTCTAAATAGCGTCTGCTTCGCAGCATTTCCAATGTCTGGTGATAACTGGCCCTTGGTTTGGTGAGGACTGCTGTCAGCTGAGCCTCTTTTTTATGGACAAAGAGCTCTATACATCCATTACCCMAAATCTGCAAGTAACGCTGCTAAAATAAATTCTGTTGAAATGCTTAGTGAAACTCTGTGGTATATTTTTAAACACAGAACCCATCAAATTGTGGGCCATCTAATGGGAAAAAYGTTAGTGTACTTATTAATCGTTCTGTTTTGGTCAATGTTAGCCTAATTAGTTTGTTTACCTGATGGGAAAAGGTAGTGGCTTTGGTGGTTTTGTATATAGTTCAAAATTCATATTAGAAACAAGCAAGAGGGGGGAGAGTAGTGYCTACTGTGTGTACAGCCTGGTTTTGTAAACCTGATCTGCTAGAAGCTTCACTGAGAAGCGTTAACAGCACAATCCAAATGCAGTAGAAGTGGTAGAAGAAGCATTCCAAATTATAATGTTAATTCCTGCCACAAACACATTTAATTGTAAGTTAAAATATTGCTTGTGTTGCCGGTTCGTCCTTCTTTTGTGCCAAGTGGAGGTTAAATTGCAGAGCAGCCTTCACGAGGAAGAAGGAACAGATCCTTTCATCGTTGATAAYATTTAATGAAATCAGTAAATACGGAGAGGTCTTTTTTGTAAAATTGTGAAGTTTTTTTGTTTTGTTTTCTGCCAAGTTACTTGTTTCCATGATAATTTGGAATAGTCTTTCTTGTATGTTTTTGCATTGGTCCTGGCCTAGGAAAGGGAAAAATAAAAAGTGTGAATTTAAGCATAAACATGTTATTTCCAGTCATAGGGTATGAGGACTTAATTGTGATCAAGTGGTCAAGTTCTCAGCTTACATATAAATATTGTTATTGTAGTTCAGTGCTGTAGCTCATTCCAAATTTACCTGTATTTTTGTGGATCCTGATCAGGTGTAAAATATATCATAGATCTGTGGGATTTGATGCTTTCTGTGGTAACTATAACATGCATGGTGCTTAATAGCAGATGGTGTCTGTAATGTAAGATGTCAATTGGAGTTAGCCACCCTGAATTCCTATTTTAATCAGCGGAGACAAGTAGATTCTAAGCCAGGACATGTCAGAGGGGTGACAAAATCCGTTAAAGTCCCTGTTTTGTCCCCACTGGCTCTAAAATGGAGATTATTTTGCCTCCACGGGCCCTGAAGGGAGCCTGAGGTCACTAACTTTGCTGCACTCTGGATGTTGTGTAATTCCAAATGGGAGGGATCCCACCCAAAAGGTTCTGCYGCCCTCCTAGAGAGTGTCTCCTGTCGGAGCAGCCGTAGGTTGGACGGCAGAGCCCAGGGTGGCCCCATGTGGCCCTGAGGTGACTCCCAGCCTGCGCGGCCTGGGCGTGTAGGCCGGGCGGACCTGGAGTCGGCGCCATGAGCCCTCATGTGGACCTGAACAGGCCTCAGCGGTTGGTTCTAAAGAGAACATTTCTGGCTTCTGCACTTCTAAGTGCTTTGGTTTGAATCACTGGGTGAATATCTTTATCATTGCCTTTGCTCCRGGCCCAAAGGTGTTTATTTTATTTTATTTATTTATTTATTTATTCATTAAACTTTCAAAGGAATTAGTAAAGGCAAGTGATTGAGATTTTTTTTTTCTGGCTCTTGAATAAAAGCAGGCAAAAAGCAGTGATTTGGGGCTTTGTTTCGTCAAATTAATACCTTTGTGAATTTTAAGAAATTCACTGAAGCACAGCCACATGTCTATCCTGTAGTTTTCACATAGGGTGTGTAGTTTTCACTAAATCTGTTTTGCATCAGCATTAGAAATATATAGATTAATATTATATGTAGACTTAAATAATTAAAACTTTCACCGCCAGCGACCAATAACAAATCATGTATGTAATTATGCATGACAGCYCTGATGAAGAAAAATCTATAAAAAACTAAATCCCAGACGATAAGAAATAGAGAAGAAAAAAATAGATGCATATAGGACATATATTTTAGTATTTCAATAGCCTTGAGCACCTTTTCTTCCTTTWTTATTTTATTTTTTTGCAGTTATGAAAACAAGTWTTTCTATGTAATATTTATGTAATTATGTAATAATTAAGAGATATCAAAGCGTAAGTTCCAGTGAACTTCTTAATAATTTTGCCACTTGCTACTGGCTGTTAAAATTTGTGAAGAAACAGGAGCAGTGCTTCAAATATAAATGGATATTTTTATAAAATATTTTACAGATTGATGCTTTCTCCATTACTGATGACTAGTAACTTATATTAGCTGCAACTTCATTTTTTCTAGGCTTAGCTGCCTGATGACCTGATTCTGGCAAAGGATTTAAAACATTTCTATAAAGAGTAGTCTTTCCAGTAACTGGAGATGAGATGGTGAATTTGATCCCCTTCTATTTATCTTCAGTGTGTACTACCATTTTTGCTGGTTTACTTACCAGTAGGACCTTCCTTGCTAGACAAGGAGGAAATCTTTAGTGTCTGCACAGCACTGGATTTTCTAAGAGAGCCTAGAGTTATCTGTAAACCTGTCAGTGTCCCTGCTGACTCCCTTGTCCAGGTTCCTGAGGATGCTGAACCCAACTATCCCCAGCACCGCGCTGCTGACTCTTCTCCCTCTGGAAGTATTGCTTCCTCTCCGCTAAYCTGTTCTCAGTCCATAAAAGAACCTGTCCTCTAACCCCATGACAAATTTTATTTTAATGATTTCTGTGGGATTCTTCAAAAGATTACTTCAAAATGTTTAAAACAGGCAAAATTCCACTATCGTATAACTGCATTTTGTTAGTGAGATAGCTCTACAGAAGCTGGGCTGGCTCTTTCTGAATTAACTGTGTTTCTCCATGTATCTGTTAGTCTTACACTTTATTAAAAAAAGCTGTCTTCGTAACAAGATTAGAAGTCAGACTTATCTCTAGTCCCTGGAGTCTGGTAGAGTCCTTTTTAGTGGAATGAGTTAATAGTAATTTAGATGTATTAGTTCAGCTCTAATTATGGGAAGACCTGCATGTATAACTGTACCAGTGTGATATAAGACAATGCAGGCCAAGTAAGAGCTGTGATTTATAGCGAAAATAAACTTYTACTGAGGCATTTGGCTGAAAAGTTTGTGTTGACCTAACTGTATGAATCCAAGTTTTTATTGAGTGTAATGAGAATTTGAACAGCTAAAGACAAGTGTCTTTACCAGGAGAAGAATCTCTCAACTAAGAATGAATTGGTTTCCAAATATTTAATTTTTGTGAATTAAATATATATAATCATTAATGAAGGAATCAGAGGTATAGGCTATCATTCAGTGTTCCCTTGCTCTAAATTGCAATATAACTTTTAAATTGTGCAGACAATTTTAATTATTTTTGAGGGTTACAAGGAAGGCTGTGGTACTTATTTTTCAGTTTGTGAGTGCTGTTGCTGTTAAGTGCTCCTGGCATAATCATTTCCAGCAAGTGTTCCCTACTCAATTAGGTTATTTGATCTCTTTATCCTTTCAAAGTGGGATCAGGTAATCCATGCTTCACAGCCTTGTCGATATTGATTTGTATCTCTGACTTTTTCATTTATGTATGGGTTGCTGTTCTGGTTGAGTATTAACAGGGTTTAATTGTTGCTTCAGAAACTGAAAAGTTGACAGAGCTACAGGATGCCAATTCCCTTGAAATGAGGGTTTCTGCTGACTGACAAATGATTAAATAAATAGCAGTGTAAAATACACTGGGCAGAGAAGGAACCTCATGAGGTTCAACAAGGATAAGTGCAGAGTCCTGTACCTGGGGAGAAATAACCCCAGGCATCAGTACAGATTAGGGGTCGACCTGCTGGAAAGCACCTCCACGGA